>NC_091693.1:915000-1175000 GCF_041296265.1 Equus caballus | reverse complement strand
GGAGGGTAGAAGGGGGGAGCTGGGAAGCTGAGGCACTGACCTCCCAGACGCTCCGCCCAGGGCCCTGTGCTCTGTGCCCAGTTCTCTGCACTTGGAGGATGGGGGAACAGAAGGGTGGTTTGCCCTCTGCTCTGCGAATGCTGGCCCCGCCGATGGTGCTCTCTCTTGGCCTTGGAGACGCATTGTCCCTGGGGAGCTGAGTCCTGGGAGTGCTAGCTGGACTGAGACTTCTGGCCTGGGGCTGTCACCCCCTCCGGCCCCTCTGACAGAGGGGGAGCAGGTCTGAGCTTCTGGGGAAGCCCTCTGACACCGAGAGCCAGCATCGAGTTTTCAGGCGGCTGGTCAAGGGCGGGCAGTCTTCTTGTGACCATGTGGCAGCTGCCTTGCATGTGCAAGTGTGAGCAAGGAACCCAGGACATCCTTGGGAACTGCTGTGGGCATCTTTCTGAGAGAACACTTGATTTGTATGCTCAAAAATGCCCTAAATACCAAAGGCTGCCACACTGTCAGAAACAAGTTGTTTATGCAGCACAGTATTTCTCCTTGGGTTGCTATGCTCAATGCTGAGTAAAAGGCGAAATTCGTTTTTGACCTCGAATTCCAAATCTAGGCCTTTCCAGTCAGTGCGCAGCCAGGTCTTGCAGCCCTGAGATAAAAACAGTTCTTAGCACGAGGGCAGGAGCTCAGGTTCAAACGCAGGGCAGGTGAGCCCCAGGGGGAATGAGGGCGCAGGGCAATATGCGGCTTGGCAGGTGGGCTGCAGGAGGCCAGTCACAGGCCCTCATTCACATCAGAGAGGCCCCGGGGCTACCGGCTCCCCACGCTGCTCTGGGGGTGGAGACGGGTGGCTGGGAGACCGCCACGTGACAAGCAGCGGTGGCTCTGGGTGCGTGTGAGCGTGGCCGGCGCAGGGCACTCTGCAAGCCGAAGGACGCCACCCTTTTCCTTGCTCCTCGAGGGGAGGAGATGGCTTAGCTGAGATCGGAACGACGTGCCCAAAGACAGAGCAACGAGTGCGAGGAGGTCCCACCTGGAAAAGGACTGGTATCCAAGCAGGGTCAGGCCCCGTTGAGGGGCATGGGGGGCAGGGCCCTGCTTCCGAGGCTGCACCCGTGGGCAGAGGCTCGGCCTGATTCCCACCCAGGACGTCAGCAGGGAGGGGGTGGTCTGGTTTACGCTTTAAGAAGAACCCTGGGTGCTGCTGGGAGGATGACGGGGAGGAGCGAGTATCGGGGCGGGGAGGCCATCCCTGAGGCCAGGCTGGGTCCACATGGAGAGACCAACAGGTGGGACAGGACAAGGCTGTGGATTCGAGATCTATTTTGATCAATTTTGAAGGCTGAATTGACAGGACGTATGAATAGTTTATATTTGGGGCGGAGCGAAAGGGAGCCATCAAGGATATGTCACTCCTGAGTTTCTGATTTGGATGACGAGACACCCTTGACTGAGATGCAGGAGACTTGAATCCCTTATGCGATGTCACTGTGTGACGTCAAGTAAGCACGGGAGTAGAAACGTGTAGAGGCCTCTTTTGAGAAAAGACATGTGCTGCCGGCTGTGTCTAAGCCGTATTGGCATATAGACAAGTTTAAGGCTAGAGGACTGACGAGATCGCTTAGGGAGAGAGTGCACAGAGAGAAAACAGTAGGGCCGGGACCTGCCCTGAGAAAACACCAACATTTGGAGGTGGGCTGGGAGAGGAGAAACTCACAGAGCAGCGTGAGAAGGGAGGCGGGTGCGAGAAGGAGGCGTCACGGAGCTGAGAGCAGGCTCGACTGAGGCCGCGGTTGCTGGGACTAATGCTGCTCGGAGATTGAGTAATAGGAAAATTACCACTGGCTCTGGGAATAAGGAGGCTGTGGGGGTGTGAGTGGTGGGGACCAGCCCAGACTGGAGCAGTTGGAGATGGAATGGTTGGTGAGGAAGTGGGGCAACATGGGCAGACCACTCTTCTGGGCGCGTCACTTCCCGTGCCCTTGCTGTTAGGTGGGCCAATGAAATGTCAGCAAAGTGGCATGTGTCGCTTATGGGCAGAGCTGCCCTCCTACTTTCCCCTTCCACTCTGGCAGCCTCTGCAGGCTGCTCATCCCAGATGGAGCAGCTACAAGACGGTGGAGGCTCCATCAATCTGGATTGTGGCGCAGAGCCCCCTTTCCCACAGCCAACCGTACACGGAGCCCCTGCGTCCCCCGTGCCCATGGTCCCCTGCCTTCACCTCTGTGGTTCCAGTGGCTAGAAACCGTGGGAAACTGCATGCGGATGGGGTGACCTCCGTGTTTCTTCCCTGCTGGCCCCTCCTCGGCTCTACCAGGAGCGGGAGGAGAAAGGGGAAGCACAAGACAACTGCGCTCTTCTTCTCTTTTTATGATCCTAGTGTTCATGGAGCTGCGCTCCCTCCTCATCCATCAGCAGCCTCGCAAATCAAACATCTCGCGAGCCCTCCCAGAACAGATCTGCCACAGAGCGGGCGCTGCCGGCTCTCCGTCACGGGCATGGCCATCCATCAGACAGCTGAGGGCTGTTATTAATAACGGGTAGGAAAACATCTGCTTGGCTGCTCCGTCATTGTTATTGCCCTTAACTATTACTTAAAGAAGAAACATAGTCAATATGCTTAATCTATGGTTTTCTCTGAACATTCTGGTAACAATTCATTTTAACTAGTAGGCAATATCCAAGGACAGGCTACAGTAAATCTGCAGTTTAATGCAGCCGGGTCTCCAGTCTGATGAGCTAAATAGAAACGCACGCATTTCCTTTGTACTTCCTTGCCAGCACGCGGAAGCTTCCGGTGGGAGCACCTCCTGCCGGTCTCGCTGCCCTGCTCACTCAGGGCTGCGCCATATCCTGTGATTCAGTAAAGTCCTAAGCAGGTCCCATCAGGAAAATGGTGGACAACTATTCTTCTGACCACCATCATTAGTGGGCTGTTGGTGGCCAGAGCCTGCATACCTCTGGTCTCCACTACTGACCCAGCCAGTATCCCTCGTTAGTCAGTTTTGAGAGCTCAGTCTTGGTCAGAGTCGCTTTTGTGCACCAGCCATTCTCAGAGGCATCCTCCTACTCTGCGGTCGCTCTGCAGTGCTCCCCAATGTCGTGGATCCACTAGCCCCTGTAGCCTGTCCTGGTAGGAGACCAGTCTCCTGAATGCAATCAGCACCAGGGCACTGCAGGACCGGGGTTCGAGCTTGTCTTTTAAGTGGGTTGACTGTCATCTTGCTATCTCTGTTAAACTACAAATTTTCTTAGCAAATCTTTTTTTAACTCACAGCAGAGAAGCAAACTTCAACGTGGTTTTGGTAGAATTCTCACACATTTTGGCCTTTGCGGACGGCGTCAGTTCTTGGTATTCAAGAGTGACCCTGTATTTCAGGAATGCCCTGCCGAGTCATTCTTGTTTTTAATTCAGCAAATATTTGAGTGATTGCCGTGTGCCTTTTTGAGTGACTTCTTGAGTAAGATTGTGTTGTAACAAAGCCCTTCTGGTAACCTCTCCTGAGGGATAGTGGTGGCGATGGGCTGGGGTGAGCACAAGCTCCAGACTCGCTTGCAGTGCGTCCTCCGGCAGTCAAAGAAGTCAAGGAAACCCGGCATCAGCAGGAGCTTCGGCGGTTACAGCCTGGCAGTCATGTGCATGTGTTCTGGATCCTTCAAGGCACTTTCACGTTTGACATCGCAAGCATCCCATGAGGCAGGGAAGGCAGAAACGTCGGTGCCCGTTTGATGGAGGAGAAAACTGAGGCCCAGAGTTGTTAAGTCCTTGCCCTAGTCCCATACCTAGTCAGTGACACAGAGGCTAGAACTCGGGCCACTTGGCACCTTCCTCATCCTTGCACAGACAAGCAAAGCAGAGCACACCCAACTTCAGGGCCCCCCAGGCTGATGGGTCTTGCAGCAGACCCTGTCAGCTCCCCCATCCCCAGGTCCCCTGGGATCCCTCTTACCAGTTCTGTGCACCCATCCTCCACTGCTGTGGGCTTTGTTCAATGGCCAGCACTGATGGCCTTCTGGGGATTTCTCTTGGGCTACTGAAGGCCCTTCAGCTGCAACACATAGGAGCTGGAAGTGCCCGCGGTTTACACGCCTTCCTTCCCAGGCCTGTAGCCGATGATTGACAGCTGCAGGGGGTGGAGCCCAGCTCATCTGCCTGCGGGCAGAGCAAACTGGGAGGTGCCTTATGCTCCAGAGCTCTCCAGGGCTTCAGGCTGCAGCTGGGACCTCGCTGGAAATTGCACCCATGCTCGGTTTCCTCCTCCTCCCCGCCCTCCTCCCCCTGCCCCCCCCCCCCGACCCCCACCTTCGACCCTCGCTGTTTTCTCCTTCCTGGTAAATCCGCTGCCACAAATCACCATCTCAGAGTCTGTTTCTGGGCCTCACATAAGCGTTGAGCTGTTCTGGGTGCGAGACAGCTCCCGGGTCGCTCCCAAGCTCAGGTCCTTGGGAGCTGCCTCCCAGCCGGAGGGCTGCTGTGATGGCTTCCAATACAGGGTCCAGTTGATTTTAAAATGTTGCTATTGACTTCTGAAACGCTGGGCCACCTGGGGTCTGCGCAGGTCACAGACTTGTTTTCTCGTCAGAGTCCCGTTTCCCATCTGAGAGTAGGATCTGTGGATTCTTTTCTGGGCTCTCCTGAGTCACCCGGAGGCCTTCAGGGGTCAGGCCGAGGGCGCTGCAGCCGGCACAATCTTTCCTGAATCTACGCGTCTGCTGCCCCCTGTCTGCAGCCTCTGTGCACCAGGCCCGCCCACTCTGGACGGCGGGGAGAGGACGGGGGCCAGTTTGTTAGCGAGCCCCCAGCCCCACTCTTCAGCCGTGGTCTGGGGCTGCAGGTCAGCACTGACGGGCTCTCCTGGCCTCTGGCTCCTGCCGGGTTTGGTCGGTAGGCAGCACGTGAGGGCAGGGCGGAGACCAGGCACTTATTCCCTCTGCTTCCTCGCTGCTAGGCCGTGTTCCTCCGTGGAGAACCACAGCTCCTCCTGAGGCCTCTTCCGCCGCAGTGCAAACAGTGGCTCACATAGTTGCTGGCGTCCGTGTGTCCCCTCAGCCCGTGTGGTCCCTTTAACCCTCCCCCTCCCCGCCAGCAGTCCCTTCCTTAACTTCCCCGCAAGGACCCTTTGGATGTGCCTCTGCCCTTGGCCCTTGACTGTTCAGAAGGAGACCCCGTGCATCACTGGTGACCCAGGGAGACTCCATAAGGGAATTTCCACACCAGACGGTCTTCTCTCTACACGTCAATATTTTTCCTCCTTATTCAAGTCAGTGTCCTGATGCCCCTCACCTGGGGACCTTCCAAGATCTCTCTGGTCATGGCTTTTGAGCCTTCCTCCTGGCCCCAAGGGTGTTGCTCCACCAGGTTGGCTGCTGACAACTGGGACACCCTGGGACAGTGGAGGACTCCGAGGGCGGGGCCACCCCTGTCCCCTCTGAACTCGCCCTGTCCGGCATGGGGCCTGGCCCAGCCGGGGTTGGGTTGTGCTAACTGAGAGGCAAACTGACGCAGCTGCTAACCCAGAGCTCCCGGCTCTCCAGGCATAGGGGCCACGGCCGTCCTTAACTGCACACTGTTCCCCCTGCTGTGCCTTCCCCACGTCTCCGAGGATCCTTAGAGGACAATGCACTCGTCCCTGCTGAGTTCTGTCCCCATTCTGTCTCTTTCCCATGGCTGTCGTCCTCTCTCTCCGTCAGATTCCCCGAAAACGTCCTGCCTGCGTTGCCCACAGTGATGCGATGTGAGCTGGGATGCTCCTCGCTGAAGGTTTGCGGATGCCACACAGGAGAGCTGGCGGGGCGGACACCAGCACCGCCTGAGCGGGGCGTCCCTCAGCTTCTGCCGCCTACCCTGCCCGGGCCACCTTCCTCCCCGGCCTGGACCCTCTCCGTGTGACCGGAGCCCTCTTTTATCTCACCAGCCCTGTCTCTTCTCTTCTTCCCACCCAAGGCCTCTTCAAACTAGCAAGACAGCAATTCCAGTTAGCACAGAGCTCCTCTTTCTCCCTCCTTCCCCCGGTGCCCCGGGGCCTATATTTCACACACAGAAAGCTCCTCTGAAGCATTTTTCTAAGCTGAAAGGCCATCCACCCCTAGAAGGACAGGGCCTCTCTCTTAGAACGCTGTAGCCGCTGCAGCGGGCTTTTGTTTTCAATCACAGTGTTTTCTCTTCTTGGCACTCAGTTATAACTCGGGCTGCTGGGCGGGGGTCCCGTGAGTCTCCCATCTAGCCCAAGTTTTCCCAGAAGTTGGGGCGGCCCTGCAGTGGTTTTTCCACCTCCCCTGCCCTCGGGCAGCGCGTAGCACGCTGGTGGGTACAGGTACCACTGCAGACGACTCTTGTGCCCTGTGCCACCTCCCAGGGCCCCGCTGACCTCACCTCGGCTGTGGCCGGCAGCGCCAGGCAGATGGCCAGGGCCCCACCTCAAGCGAGCACCACGGAGTCTGCTCTCCTGACTGGAGGCCTCTCTGAGCTATGGCGGTGATCACACGGGCACAGCCTGCGAGTGCGGGAGCATTGACACACTCAGGGACAACCCTCTGCCAACCGGGGACAGGGGTGGACAATAAATGCCCCAACCTCCTGCCTTTCCAGGGAGTAATTCTGAAGTCGGTCCTCCCCACTCCTCCAGCAGGCCCCGGCAGGACAGCCCTCACTGCCGCGGCAGAGACCGGCTCTCCAGCGCCCTCTTTCGTTGGTTCTTCTCCTGCTGCCTCACTCCTGTTCTCTGGGATCAACTCCAAAATCAACTATGGAGCCCCAAGCCCTCGTCTGGGGTCTGCTGTGAGGGAGACCAAACGAGGACAGGCTCTGCATGTCTGTGTGCCAGTGCCCTGGGTAACTGCCTGTGGTGCTGAGCCGGGAGCTGCTGGCTGCCCCGTCTTGGAGCCGTTCTGCAGAGCTTGGCCGACAGTTGCCTGACTTTCCAGCTCCTGTGACGGCAGGGACGAGGGCTAGTGTGACGGATGTGCGCACGATGTCTTCTCTCATCCCGAGTGTGACGTTAGACGTCTCAACTCTGGAAGCCTGATTCATCTGGGGAAGTCTTTTGCCAGCCTGAAAAGCCGTAAAGTCCTCCTGGTGTGACAAGGAGCGAATGACTTCAGTGTCATATTACTGCCCCCAAACTGCAGTGGAGCGGGCCGCCGGGTCTCGTCTCTCAGGCAGAGGTGTTAGGAGACGCATCGTTCATCCGCCTGGCCTCGTTCCTGCCTTTTTAGGAAAGTCAATGTTTTGACAAGGAAACTAAGGCTGAGATCCAGAATGGCTATAAAACTCGGCCAATGGGCGCCCAAAGAATTCCAGGACACTGCATTTGACACTTAATTTCCCCCAGAATGAGTTCCCTGTCCTGGCCAGAGGCCCGCTGGGCTCATAATTCTACCCGAGAGCAGCTCTATGTCCACGCATCCTGATGCCTTTGGAACGGTGTGACTTCTCATCGCCCAGTCTCCAGAAATCCCCGCAGCAGTCAGATCCCCTGCTGGAGCCCTCACGTCCGGAGACTTCTTTTGCCTTTTCACGTCATCTGCAGCACCCGAGAGCCACCAAGGCTGGTGGCCTCGGGGCTCGGCACTCTGAGCACCATATTGGAGCAGGACACTGCCTTTACTTAAGGAGCCCCTTCTGTGGAAGCAGACACTGCACTGGGTGCTGCACACGTGTTAAACCTGATCCTTACACTCAGTCTTGTGAGGCAGAAATTGCCGGCTCAACCTATAGTTGAGGAAAAGGAGGCTCGGAGAGGGTGAGTGGTTTGTCTGAGATCACACAGTCAGCATGTGGTGAAGCTCAAATGCAATCCCAAGCCTTCTGGCTCCACGTTCAGTGTTTCCCATCAGACGTGTTTCCTAGGAAGATGATGCTTGTGGTGGCTGATGAAAAAAAGAAATTAGGTGACGTGGATTCATAGTTGTTAAGCACTGTTTGGGGTAGAGAGACAGACTCCTGGGAGCAGGGTCTTGCCTATTTGGAACTGACTGAAATGTGTGAGTCTGCCAGTCCCTTGCGGGCTCTGGACCATCTGGCGGCCTTCCCATCCCTACGCGGTCTCCCAGCTGCCCTTAGGGTAGCTGGAGTGTCCTGGACACCAGACAACAGCGTTCTGATCTCAGGCAGCCTCCTCTGTGTTGACCCAGGAGAGCCAAACACTTGGGGCCTGGCGCCTTGTAGAGGACGAGTTTCACCAGGCAGGGGGACACCCAAGAGGAGAACCAGAATGTGGCCCCATTGTGGTGACCTCAACAGGAAAGGACAACCTTGGTCCTATCTCTGAGATCTTGCCAGGGCAGCTGGTCAGCCCCTGATGTCCCTTTTGAAGCAGTCACCGAGGCACAAAAAAGTGTGGCTTTCATCTCCCGTGACATGTGCCTCCGATCAGCCTTCCCTCTTCCATGAGGAAGCGGACTCGTCTCCTGATGCTGAAACTCAGAAGAAAGACACTCTGCGTCCACAGAGCTTCTCTCCCCTGCCCCACGACAGCTGTTGAGAGCAAATCCCAGACAGAGGGCGCAGTGTAGAACCCAGTGTTTCCTAGTAAGGGGGGTCCACCCTACATCTGGTCACACGGGCTTTTTGCAGCTTGTCCCAGATTAATGGAATCTGATCTCCTCGTCAGCACCCGCAAGCCTGCGCTGGACCAGACTCCTGCTCTACAACTTGGCCTCTTGCTCATCGCCTTCGGGCCACGTTGGCCTCTGTCTCATTGTCCCCCCACCGAGCTAGCCGGTGCCCGTGGGGCGTGCCGGGTGCTCCTCCCTGCCTGCCTCGCGTGGCTGGCTCCTTCGCAGCGTTCGGCTCTCTGCTCAGTGGCACCCCCTCAAAGCAGCCGGCCCTGTCCTCTGTTCCGGTCTGATCTCCCTTGGCTCCCGAATCTCTCTCACGTGACCACTCTTTCCTTCCAGCACTCTGCTGTCTGAAAGGCCTCTTTGGTTCACTGTCTACTATTTTCCTCTCCTTATTGGGATGCAAACTGTTGCCCTTAGAACAGAGCCCTACTCCTAGTAGGCGTCCTGCAGAACATTTGTTACGTGAGTGAATTCTTAGCAAGAAATAAGGCTGTGGCTTCCACACCCTCTCTCTGGAGTTCGCAGTAAGTTGGTGAGGACTTCAGATTCTCAGGGCTCCCTCCTCTCCTCTCCCTGTGATGCTCCCCTCCTCCCACCCTCCCTCTCTCCTCGCTTTCCTGCCCTTTCTCCTCTGCCCTGGCCTCTCTGCCTCCTGCCTGGGAAGCGGCTGACTCAGCAGGCAGACAGGGCAAACAGTCCCACCGAGTTTACCCGCAACGGCCATCGTCATGATTAAGAAACACTTATTCACTAGATCATGGATGAGACCAGAGGTGACAGAGTCCACCCAAGGAAGCCTGGGACAGGCCTGGGCATTGGACGGACCACCTGGAATCCAGCTTCCATCTGGTGCTGGTGATGGGATGAGCCAGTCACTCCTGGGATCTGGCACTGCTCTGGCTTAGGGTGTCATTGTCAGGATGACTTTGGGGCCCGGGTGCTGGTGATAAATAAACAGATAAATTCATCACAGGCATAAATCAAAGACAACAGACTGGCGGCCTCCTGTTCAAATAGGGAGAGTTGACCACACTCATCCACGCTGAATGCTTTGTCTGACTCTTCTGGAGGCTTCGGTGGGAAGAGAAAGTGTGCCTCCCAAATCCTGCTGAAGATGAGGTTCCAGGAGACCAGCACTTGAAAACAAAAGTGACTCCCTTTTGTCCTGATCCTGAACCCCACCGCCTTGGCTGGAGCCGCTGGTGCTGGTAATGAAGCTGAGGGCGGGGATTAGGTGTCAGCCCTGGACGGGCACTAACCAAGAGGCGTGTGGCCCCTTCCGTCAGCACCAGGAAAGTGGTTTCTCCCAGCCAGCTCATCTGGCCGTCACAGGGGAATGGAGCCACACCCAGCAAGTGAAACCTGATTTTAATGATTCTGAGTGCACGGTTTGTGCCTCCAGCATGCTAGATTTGTAGACTGGCATTTTTCTCCTTGGGTGGGTTCCAGATGTTGTATAACTTGTGCATTTCTGAGCTACAGAATGGTGGACGGGGACTTGTCTTTTTGTTATGAGCATGTGCAATGTGGGTAGCAGTTAAGCGCTGTCAAACAGCCTCCTAAAAGATGCATGGTGTCCGAGTCTGCACGGAATAAATTATTGGGAAAAGGAGCCTGAGATTTCAGTAATTTTAAAGTAGTTAGGAGATGTGGATCAAAGTTCTAGATTTCTGGGCCATTCCTCACCCCAAACACCACCCCTCTCCACAACACACATGCACACACTCACGCACACTCTCACAGACTCATGTACACACACGTGCACGCACTTGCAGACTCACATACTCATGTGCACATATGCTCACACGTGCACACACATGCACACCTGGGCTCACACACACTCCTCTTCCCTTTCCTTACTCTTAGACTCATCAAGCCCACTCACCTGGGGTCTTTCCTACAATTGTAGTTTCTGAGCCTCTGATCTCGACCTGTCAACACCCCAGGGACCTGTATAGTCAATAAGTCTCTAAGTAGAGGTGCCAGATAAAGCTCAAGAAACCCAGTGAAATTGGAATTTCAGATAAACAGCAAACAATATTCTAGTGTAAGTATGTCCCACGCAATGTTTGGGGCATCCTTATACCAAAAGATATTAATCTGAAATTCAAAGTTTTGGTTTTCTTTTTCTTTGCTTCACCTGACCACCTCAGTCCTGCATGAGTAGATGGAGCCGGTGGTGCAGAGCCTCACTGCTCTCAGGAATTTGCAGCGTGCACTGGTGCTTAATGCCTCTGAGAAGCCTGCAGAGGATAAACATCCTTAGACCAATAAGTTAATCACTGTTTACCCGAAATCAAATGTCACCGGGCGTCCTGTGCTTTACCTGACAACCCCACCCAGGACCCCTTCCGAGGAATACTTAAGGGGTACACTTCGGAAAACACTGGATTTTAACCTGAGCGTACCTGTGGTCGGTGCAATAGGCTTTCTGGAGGAGGTGTAATTTGCATAAGCAAAAGGGAGGACAGAGATGTGGAAACTCCCCAGCAGAAAGCCATGATTGGAGCAGCGGCAGAGGACTGCAGCCTGGGCCGCGCCGCCCTGGCGGCACCCTGTCTTGCCCCTGGAGCAGGGCTGTTCCCTAGAGGAGAGGTCTGCCCAGAGCTGGGGTGGAGGGTGCTGCTTCCAGCCAGCCTGCAGAACCCTGCAGAGGACCATGGGCAGCTCCTGATCATCCCTTTCAGAGGAGGCCAGCTTGTGGGCTGTGGGCAGAAAGCACCAGCTCCAACTCTGCAAGAACAATCGGCATCCGCTGGAATCAACGCTTCTGTTTGAAATTCAAGCAGGAGTGTTGCTTCTTTATCTCCTTCCCCTCCTTCCTTCCTCTCTCTCTTCTCCCCCCTTCTTTCTCCTTCTTCTTTTCCTTCTTCCTCTCTTTTAAAAAGTAATTATTTTTTAAAATAGCAGATTTATTGACATATAATTTACATAATACAAAATTCACTCTTTTAAAGTGTATGATTCAGTGGTTTTTAGTATAATCACACCATGGCCACTATCTAATTTCAGAACGTTTAATCTTCCCCCGAAAGAAACCCGTCCCCATTAGCAATCATCCTCGTTCCTCCTCCCCCAGCCCCTGGCAACCACTAACCTACTTTCTGTCTCTGTGGATTTGCCTGTTCTGGACATTTCACAGAAAGGGAGTCACATAATACGTGGCCTTTTGTGTCTGCCTTCTTTCACTTAGAATAATGTTCTCAGGGTTCATCCATGTCACAGCGTAGCTCAGTACTTTAATCCTTTCTGTGGCTGAATCCACTCTATGAGTCTACCATGTGTGTACCATTTTGTGTTGCTGCATTCATCAGTTGATGGTCATTTGCCTTGTTTCCACTCTTTGGTTATTATGAACACGCTCCTACTAACATTAGTGTACAGGTTTTTGTGTGGACGTATGTTGTTGGTTCTCTTGGGTGTTCACCGAGGGGTGGAGTTGCTGAGTCATGTGGCCCCCCTTTTTGAAGAATTCTGCATTTGCTTCGAGTTAATTCTGTTTAACCTTTTTAGGGTCTGCCAAACTCTTTTCCAAAGTGGCTGGACCATTTCCCACTCCTCCTAGCATCCTCTGAGGGCTCTAATTTCTCCACATCCTCACCAGTCTTTGCTGCTGTCTCTTTGGTTTTAGCCACGCTGTTGGATGTGAAGCGGGATCTCCCTGTGGTTTTGATTCGCATTTCCCTAAGGACTAGCGACGCTGAGCATCTTTTCATGTGTTCATTAGGCCTTCCTCAGGAGAGACATCTATTCAAGTCTTTTGCCCATTTTAAAATTGAGTTGTTTGTCTTTATTGTCAGTTCTAACAGTTCTTTATATATTCTGGATACAGTTCCTTAGCGGATATATGATTTGCAAATTTTTTTCCCATTCCATGGGTTGCCTTTTCACTTTCTTGATGGTGTCCTTAAAGTAACTTTTTTTCAACCTAAAACTGTTACATTCTTAACTCCTCTCATTTCAGGCTATTTTACTTTCCTATTTGGAAGCTGGTTTATTCTCAAGTTCACTTGGGATATTTATTTCTGAAATTAAGTGGTACAGAGATCTACAAAGAGTAAAGTTTTAAAAAGCATATTTAAGGGGCTGGCCCCGTGGCCGAGCGGTTAAGTTCGCGCGCTCCGCTGCAGGCGGCCCAGTGTTTCGTTGGTTCGGATCCTGGGCGCGGACATGACACTGCTCATCAAACCACGCTGAGGCGGCGTCCCACATGCCACAACTAGAAGGACCCACAACAAAGAATATACAACTATGTACCGGGGGCCTTTGGGGAGAAAAAGGAAAAAATAAAATCTTTAAAAAAAAAAAATAAATAAAAAAAAAAAAATAAAAAGCATATTTAATATTATAATATAATTTTACATTTCCCAAACTGAAAAAAATACCAGGTGGTTCTTTAATTCAAATAATGGAGAATAAAGCTTACAAAATGGTGCCAGTTTGCGAGGAAACCCAAAGACGTCATGATCTACGTGGGGCACGCCCTCCTGGGGAGAGGCTTGGAACTGGACTTGTGCTCTTAAAGGCAGCCATCAGTTTTAATATGGTGACTAATTTTTAGTAGAAGATTCTTGCTGCTCCAGTCTCAGAAGATGCAAAGAAAAATCTATATTTTTCATTATTTGTTACTTTTCAGGACGAACACATTCTCTGGGTTGGTTGATGTGTAGGCGTTGCACATCTGTGTGTGGGAGTTCTTTTTCCATCCTGCAAACTCCAGAACCTGGGGAAGAAGATTCTTCTTGCCCCGTGGGGCAGAGTTGCAAAATGTGACATAAACGGCACTTCAACTGCCTGGGGTGTGAGCCCTGTTCTAAAGCTGGTGAATATTAGCTTGTTCGTGATTTTCATAACTGTTCTCGTGGGGCTGTGGCAGAAAGGAGCCAGTCCCTGGGAGATTCAGGGATGCACTGAGCTGCTTGGCTGCACATGGGATCTTCTCTGGAGAAAGCAAGAGGCGAGGTATGACCCGCTCAAGCCAGAGTGGGGACACAAGGGCCGAGGGGGTCCCCAGCCTGGCCCCAGGCAGCCTGGGTGGGGTAGATAGGCGAGGTTGTTGGCTTTCTGCTTTCCTCTTAGGTAGCCCCAGGGAGGATGTGAGTCCGGGGTTCTGCTGCTTAATAACACGTGACCTTGGGCAAGTGTCTTCCCTCTTCATGCACCAGGCGGGGATCGGGGAAGATCACCTCTGAGGGCCCTTTTGGCGCAAACATTCTTCAGTGTCTACAGCAAGGTCTCTGCCAGGACCTCCCAGTGTCTGAAAGGTGGGTGTTTCCTTAGCAACGCGGGAGGCAGATCAGGGCAGTTTGGACGGATTCTAACGACTGTCCTGCGGGTAAATTCCCCTTCCTGGTGTCTCCTGCTCTCACAGGACTGTGGCACTGGCTTTAGGGGAGGGGTGGAAAGGCCACAAGAGTCGCATGGACACACTGGCTGCCTGGTGCCAGAGCACATTCCGCTGGACATCTTGGGGTTCTTCGAGTGAGCCAAACAGAAACTGCCCTGGGCTTGCGCAGGGTCAGGGCACCCACTGGGAGGCCGTGGGCCCCGGGGGATGGGGCACCACCCGGAAGATTCATGAGCAGGGACTGCTCTGGAGGGCGGTCCAGCCCGATGGGGGAAATGACTTCCAGAGAGAAGCATCCTCTCCATCCTGCTGCTTGCACTTTCAAATGCAGAGAGGAAGTGTAGGGGTCAGTCGGCAGAGCTCTTGACCACATATTCCTTTGCTGTCCCTCGGGCACTTGTCATGGCTTGGTACTTCCTGACCCTTTGTGGTTGGTTGGGACTCTCTGTGTTGTTCTGGCCAATGGATTCAGGCCAGGAATGACATGTGCCAGTCTGGAACATTTATGCTGAGATAAGACCCTGCAGTTTTCTCTTCAGTTTTTGCCATCCTGGGAGCAGGTATTGGAAATGTAGACTGCATCAACCTGGACTGAGGGCCGACACTCCGCAAAGCCCCTGCTTTGACCTGGGCTGGATTATGGGGCTGGAGAAAGAAAGAAACTTTGTTACCCTCAACCACTGAGAACTTGGAGTTGCTTGTCACTGCAGCGTTATCAGACCCGCCCAGACCGACACAGGGGGCTCGCGCTCCCTCCTGGAGGAGAGCAGGACGCCTGCGGTCCCACTCAGCCATATCTGACGGGAGGCATTGAACGGCAGGCATGAGCCACGACCCAAAGAACTAAGGACACACGCCAGCAGCCAAGAGATAGTTGTTCACTGCGGTGGTCACAGGGCCCCTCCAGGACCCGAGCCGTGACCGCGACCCCACAGACGGCACACTTCCCGAAGTCACAGCCACGAGACCCTCTTCTTCACGACAGTCTGAACCCCAAAGCTAAAGCCAGCTTCCGAATTCCGGCTGCTCCAGACAGGCCCAACCTGCCTCTGGGGGTGCTCAGAGGGGCTCATTTGTCACCTACTGTATTTAATTTAGTTTAAAACTACAAGATCTTTCTTGAAAAAAGTTCAAAATTCACAGATCATATTAAATATTAAAATACACTTTATTGCATAGCATCAACAGCCTGCATTAAAATACTCAATAAATCATGCTTTGTTTGTAGCATGGTTATAACATGAATAATACATTGAGAAACCTTTATGCTTTTAATGGGATGAAAACATCCTTGGCATTTCTAGGCTTTTCTTCTCTCCACTCTGGCAGGTTAGTGCATTTTGTCACCATCTGACACGTTTAGCCGTCAGTTGAATCACCCTGCTTTACCTCCAACTAGAGTGCTGGGTAATTAAAAAGAACAAGGATAAGTACATATCATAAATTCGGAAGGCTTGCTAATTATGTGCATATTGTACTATATTAACACTGCTAATAATTCAAAGGACAACTAACAAAAAAATCATTTAATTTTCCCTGCTTTCCTAGTCCCACTTTTTATAACACTGCCATAGGGAGAGATATGGATGAAATCATTTTCTTTCTTTAATCTGTGAGAGTCATTGGAGAGCATGACAGGCAAAGGTCTCCATATCTTAAGACTTCAAGTGTCTAGAGATTCTGTGGTGCCGTGTGAACGGGGACAAGTGGAGCATCAGCAGAGGGGTAAGGTTGATTTCTTGTGCGCCTTGGGGACCGGCGCAGGCTCAGATTCTGCAGGAGAGCTGCCGGTCCACGAGAGGTCTGGATTAATCAGCATGTTCACGGGTGCTTGCTGCAGCGGTGTCTGTACCAGGAAACATCTGGAAACGACCCAAAAGTCCATGATTTGAGGTCGGGTGGAATAAATTGTGAACATTCATGCAGTGGAAGCTTCCGTGTGAGGAAGAATGAGGGAGCCCTCTCTGTAGCCATATGGAAAATGCTCCAACGTTTAACTAAAGGTGAAAATGAATGAAACATGCTCCCATGTGAGGTAAACATGGGGGAAGATTGTCCACGGCTTTCGTATGTATATGCATTAAAAAGATCTCTACAAGGATAGACAAAAACTAATAACTGTTTATTTGCTGTTGGGAATAGGACCTGGGTGGACGGTAGGAAGGATGCGAGAAAGAAAGTTCTGTGAACACCGTCTTATAAGTTTTGATTTTTCAACCAGGCTAACATATTATCTGTTCATGTGTTAAATAATTCTAGTATGAATTCCTCCCCAAGGTGGACCAAAGTGAGCTAGCGATTCTCAGAAAAGCGGAGTGCCCTCCCAGCGCGGGGAGACTGCGGCCCGGCCACCATAGGACACCAAGCGGACCAGGGAGAAACGTCCTGCTCCGGCCTGGAACGGCGCGTCTGCGGCTGCCGAGCGGCTTCCCGAGAAGAGAGAGACTGGCAGCCTTGCCTACTGTTTTGTGCTGTTTCCAGAGACCAGGAAACCCTCAAATAAACACAGTTATGAATACACCAGACCCCACGCACCGGCGTACTCAGCTGCCCGCTGGCCTGGCTGGAGGGGAAGTGCTGCAGCCCCCCGGGGGCGGAGTGCCGGCTGGGTGCTGCTGAGCACACGCCTCTCCCGGGGAAGCTGGCAATCTGCATTTCATGTGGGATCTCCTGAGTTTCACGTGTTGGCAAATACTTTTTTAAAAGATTAAACTGAATGAGCTCAACCAAATTTCTCTATGCGCCGTCTGCGGCTGCCAGGTTTCTGGTCGTCTCCAGAGCCCATGGTTTCAGTAAGCCTCCAGATTCAGGAGTGCTCCCAGAGCAGGGGAGCCATCGAACTGAGAGTGGAAAACACCAGATCCCTGGGGACTTTCGGTGGCTGATGATTAGATATGCTCACCAAGCGTGCAACACACACACACATGTTCTTTAAAGCGTGAATCACATGTGGGAGCTGGAAAGCAGCCCCTGCTCTCCCACAGGACCTGCCGCACGAGCTCCGGGCACCCCGTCAGGGACTCCAACGTGCGTCATGGGAGAAAGCAAGCAGGAGAATAGTCGGTTTCCTACGTCCCACGTTTTGTAGAAACAACAAAGTGTGTGTGTACTCCTAAATTTTATCCTATGTATATTTCTGTAAATTTTCTAAAGCTATTTTGCGTATTTTCAGCCTCTGCTTAAACACGACTCTAACATGCTTTAACAGTTCACGCAACATCCCATCGCCTCTTCTTTGTTTTACTTCTATCTTTTCCTAATTTAGGGAAAATAGATTTTTTAAACAGTCAGGAACAAGTTAAACCTATTGCATTAGTCAGGGTTCTCCAGAGAAACAGAAGCAATAGGCTACGTGTCTACAGCTACATACATGATCATACAGCCTCGGCTCATGGATTACGGAGGCTGAGGAGTCCCGCCATCTGCTGTCTGCGAGCTGAGACCCAGGACAGCCGGAGGGGTGATCCCAGTCCAAGGGTGGGAGACTGACGTCCCAGCGTGGGGGCGGGGGGCAGGGGGCGGTGGAAGCCAGCGAGCGCAACTCCTCCCTTCTGCCACCTGTTTGTTCTGCTCAGGCTGGCAAAGGACTGGATGAGGCCCACCCACATCGGGGAGGGCGGTCTGCCTTACTCAGTACGCCCATTCAAATGCTAATCTCGCTCAGGAACACCCTCACAGACACACCCAGAATAGTGTTTAACCAAATATCTGGGCACCCCACGAACCCGTCAAGTTGACACATGCAATTCACCATCATACATATTCTCTCAATTCTTGTGTTCACTCTTGTTTTTCCCTTGTTCTGCTTCCCTCTGGATTCATTTTTCTTTGGGTTGAAGTATATCCTTTAGCAATATTTTCTAAACAAGGACATATGGGTAGTAAACTTTTTATGCTGAAAGGTTTAGTTGGGCATAGAATTCTAAGCTGACTTTTAATTTTCCTTTGGGTCTCTGCAGAGAGTATCACACTGTTTACTGTAACTTTGAGACAAATCAGCCGCCTGCTTGCCAATCACAGTCACTCCTTTGTGGTTAATCTTCTCCCTTCAGAGGGCCTTTAAAATCTTTCTCCCTGTCCACAACGCTCTATAGTTTCACTGTCAGGTGTCTAGGTGTGCACGAGGTGTCCAGGTGTGTATGAGGTGTCCAGGTGTGTGTGCATGAGGTGTCCAGGTGTTTGTGCACGAGGTGTCCAGGTGTGTGTATGAGGTGTCCAGCTGTGGACTTTTTCTTTTTTATGCTGCTTGTTCCTTCAAGATGCATTTTTAGTCTGAAGACTCAGTCTTTCTTCAAATTTGGGAAATTTTTCCATTAAACCTTGTTTTTTTCCTACCTGTCTATTTTCATCTTTTGGCACCCTTCTTAGTGTATTTTGGAGACTTACACACACACACACATGCTTACATCATATTACCTACGACATCATTTCTTCAAAGTTAGAAACATTCGGATATCGTTCTATAGAATGAGCAGTTTCGGAGGGAGGGTACAGCGTGGGCCTCAGCTGTACCTCGGCCATGTTATTTCCTTTAGAGAATGCTCTGAAGTAAAGAGTGAAGGAAGGAAGGGTATTGATCACGCCTTCTTGCTTTTTTGTATTTCTGGTACTTTGGCATTTTGGGGCCTTGCTGTCAATTCCTAGAGCTGGTAAACATCTCACCTGGGGGTTCACCTTTCTGTGCAAATCAACCACCCCAGAGCCTGTCCACCTCCTCTGCTGGCCCTCACACTCCGGCCACTGTCCCCAGCCCTCATCACCCAGGTCAGGGAGCAGACGGCTGGAGAGAGCCCCACCACCCCAGAGCCTGCTGAAATTATTCGGACTAGCCAGGCCTAAGCCTGCTTACCCAGGCTCGCCTGCCTGGTGCTTCCTGGGGAAGCCACAGGAAAGGCTCTCACCCACACTTTCCCCTAGCTCCCCCTGCCTCCTGACCAACCCTGGTGGTCCCCAGTGTGGCCCTGTGGGACATGGTGCCCCCTCCTCTTGGGAAATGTGAGCAGCAATCATTTCAATGGCAATTATCTCCTGATCTCTTGGTCTCACAATAAACAAATAATAACAAAATATACGTTTCAAAACAGAAGCAAAGAAAGAAGAAAGGATTGGAGGAAGGAAGGTAGAAAAGAAGGAAGGGAGCAAGAAAACAAAGAAGGAGGAAGGGAGGGAACAGGGAGAGCAGACGCATGGCGGGCCCGAGTCAGGCGGGCAGCCAGGGAGGAGGCTGGCGGAGTCCGTCCAGGAGAAGAGGCTGCCGTGCAGTCTGAGGCTCTGTGAAGGGAGCAGCTCCAAGGCCTTGCTGCTGGAGGATGTGTGGGGCGATGGAAAGAAAGGGATTAAGGATGGCTTTCCTGAGGTTCTGTCTTGAGGTGCTGGGCATCTGGTGGTGCCATTTACTGAGGTGGGAAAGATGGGGCAGGACCAGATTTGGGTGGCCTGGCTGGGTAACCCCCGACAAGTAACCTAACTGCCCTGAGCCTCAGTGTCCTCATCCGCTCAATGAGGATGATCAGGGAAACCACTCATGGGGTGGGGACTAAAGGAGGTGACACCATCTGGAGAAGAGCCTCTGGCATGGGCTGAGAGCTCAGGAAATGTTGGCAATGACGACGATGACAATGATGATGCTGATGATGACTGCTGCAGCACGGAGCAGGGGTGGAGGAGGTGGGTAGAGGAAGAGAGGCAGGCAGGGACCGACAGTGGAGGGTCTGTGAGCCAGGCCAGCAGCGGTGGAACTGGGTGGTTTTATCAAGGGAGAGGCATGATCAGATGTGGATTTTGAAGACCCGTGGTGGCTGTCACATGGAGAATGGGTTGCAGGAGAGACAGAGGCTCTGCGGAGACCAGCTTGGTGACCCTCTGACCCCTCCCTGCTGGACCGAGGGCGGCTGCAGAGGGAGAAAGGCGTGGCCGGGGGTATGGCAGCTGTGAGCCATAGTTCACAATCACAAGCACATGACAAATGGAACAATCCTTAATTTCTTTAAATCAGCTTACGCCTGATCCTGAGAGGCTGCTGCCTCCACCATCTTGCTGATGGGAAGTCATCCTGAGCCGTTCATTCAGTATTCCTTGCCTCCCACTCACTCTGCAGAGTTGTGCCAAAGTCCGTGGGTTCCGCACAGCATCCAGGCTCCGGAGTTCACAGTGGTTGCCTCTGAGACACACTGCCTTGTCCCAGCCTGCGAGGTCCCCTCATGCCTGAACACCCTGTGGCTCTGTGTCATCATTTAGGAAGAGGAAACAGTCAGGACAGGGAGGCTCAGGATCCAGTCTTCCTCCCACAGCACCTCCAGGGAGCAGGGCCCCTGACTCCTTCCCAGCCCGGAGGGGCTCTCCGTCTCACATCAAGGAAAACACAGAGCAACAGACCCATGAGGTAAGCTGCCGGCTGAGGTGCCTGAGCCACTCTGCCATCATGGGGGCAGGGGCAAAGCAGCCTTTACTGGGGAAAGAGGGTAGCATTCACACGGCTCCCAGCCTTTTATACCCGCATGTGGGGGCATGCAGGGGCCAGGGCAACTCTCTCCCTTTCCACTCCGGCTTCTCTACCTTGTTGTAGAGAGCAATGGGGGGGAGGGAGTGCTTTTCAATGGAGGCGGGGAAGCAGCCTGAGCTTGGGTGCCATCTGCTCAGGGGCGCTGTGCGCCAGCACGGGAATACCAGCTGCCCGAGGGAGCTGCGTCTCAGCGAGAGTGGAGGCCTCCAGGGACACCAGGCTTCATCTCACACCTGACAGACAGCATGAGTGGAAGCTGGCAGTCGCTGTGTGTGTAACTACGAGCCAGACCCTGTGCTCGGCACGTGGCATATGCCACCTCACTGAATCTTCACAACCGCCCCAGGAGGTACACGCTATTATCGTCACCCGTGGGACAAAAACGAGGAAAGGCAGGCAGAGAGATCCACGGACCTGCCTCAGGTCTGACTCCACAGACCGCGCTCGGGGCACCCCTCGCTGCCTCCCATGAAGGTCCCTGAGGTCGAGGGGGTGGTGAGCATCCCCTTTGGACCTCGGGCAGGGCAGGAGTGCAGGTCTCCAGCGTCCCTTGAGTCGCTTTCTGAGCAGATACCAAGCCTTCTGCATGTCCCTGTCTTCCTTTCCCCTGTCCTTTGTTCTTCTTGCCTCTTCCTCTGACCTTGTTCTTTCTTTCCCTCCTTCTCCTTTTTCCCTGTCTTCCCCAAAGCTGCATGAAAATGTCATGTGTCTCTGTCTCTGCTTTCTTCTCGACCGCCAAGCCTGGGTCCGAGAACCGTCCATCCCAGACCATCCGTCCTCTCCACCGCTCCCAGTTATGGCAGTCCCCAACAGCAGGCTCTACTCCGCTGGGGATGGCCTTCTCGCTCAAGTTTCTGGCTGATAAGGGTTTCGTTCTGCTTGCTAATTTTGTTAAACAAACAACAAACTCTGCCAATGAGGGGTGTCTACCCCAGCGTATGGAGTGGTGCCCTCGGCCACGTCTCGCAGCGCTGAGGTCTCTGTGCAGTGCTCAGCTTGTACGGACAGGTGTGTGCAAGGGCTGAGCGGGCAGAGCTGATAGCTGCGGCTGTGCAGTGCGCTGCAGGGACCTGAGAATGGAGTCGGTCTGCTGGGGAGCACCTCACCCTGCAGGAGGCCACCGCCCCATGTCTCGCACACCTGTCCCACCCTTGCACCCACCATGGCTGCATGACATTACACCCTCTCCGTGGACTGCTCATTTCCTCAAATGACCCTTCTCTTTTCAGACCACATTTCTCTTTGGACCAAAGCAAGGAGTTTTCCTGCCTTTGGAGACTGAAGAGAGGCTACTTGGGCTTGCGGCTCCCTTGCATGGGACCAGCTTGGTTTTTTTGTCATTTCTGATGGAAGGAACCGGGCTGGGGTCACCTCTTAAGACTAAGGGTAGAGAATACCCCTGAGGAACAAAGATGCAAAAATCCTCAACAAAATATTAGCAAACCAAATTCAACAGTATATTAAAGGATCATACACATGACCCAGTGGGATTCATTCCAGGGATGCAGGGATGGTTCAGCATCTGCGAATCAATCGAGGTGATGCACCACGTTAACAAAATGAAGGAGAGAAATGATATGCTCGTCTCAACAGATGCAGAAAAAGCATTTGACAAAATTCAACATCCATTTACGATAAAAACTCTCCACAAAGTGAGTATGGAGGGATACGTGGAGCACGGCCAGCATCACGCTCAACGTGAAAAGCTGGAAGCCTTTCCTCTCAGATCAGGAACCAGACAAGGATGCCCACGCTCACCACCTATTCAACATAGTATTGGAAGTCCTCGCCACAGCATAGGCAAGAAAAAAAAATAAGGGCATCCAAATTGAAAGGAAGAAGTCAAACTATCACGATTTGCAGATGACATGACACTATATACAGAAAACCCTAAAGACGCCACCAAAAACTGTCAGAACTAATAAATGAACTCAGCAAATTTGCAGGATAAAAAGTCAACATACACAAATCTGCTGTGTTTCTATACACTAATAATGAACTATCAGAAAGAGAAATTAAGAAAAAAATCCCATTTACAATTGCATCAAAAAAGAATAAAACACCTGGGAATGAATTTAACCCAGGAGGTGAAAAACCTTTACACTGAAAACCACAAGGCAACAATGAAAGAAACTGAAGAAGACAAATAAAAGGAAAGATATTCTGTGCCCATGAAATAGAAGAATTAATATTATTACAATGTGCATACTGCCCAAAGTGACCTACAGATTCAGTGCAATCCCTGTCAAAATTCTAATGGCATATTTCACAGAACTAGAGCAAATAATTCTAAAAATACGTGTGGAACCACAAAAGACCTCAAATAGCCAAAACAATCTTGAGAAAGAAGAACAAAGCTGGAGCTATCACATTCCCTGATTTCAAACTGTATTACAAAACTATATCAACTAAAACAGTACGATATTGGCATGAAAACAGACACACAGATGAATGGAACAGAGTAGAGAGCCTAGAAATACACCATGCATATATGTTCAATTAATTTACAACAAAAGAGGCAAGAATATAGAATGGGGAAAGGACAGTGTCTTCAATAAATAAGCTGGACAGCCACATGCAAAACAATGAAACTGAACCTCTATCTTATGCCATACACAAAAATTAACTCAAAATAGATTAAAGAGTTGACTATGAGACCTGAAACTGTACAACTCTTGGAAGAAAACGTAGGCAGTAAGCTCCTTGACATTGGTCTTGGCAACGATCTTTGGATTTGACACTAAAAGCAAAAGTAAACAAGTGGGCCTATGCCACACTCAAAAGCTTCCACACAGCAAATGAAAATATCAGCAAAATGAAAGGCAACCTACTGAATGGGAGAAAATATTTGCAAATCATATATCTGATGATGGGTTGATATCCAAAATATATAAGGAACTCAGACAACTCAATAGCAAAAAGTCAAACAATCCGAGTTAAAAATGGGCAGAGGCTCTGAATAGAAATTTTCCAGAGAAGGCATACAGATGGCCAACAGGTAGGTGAAAAGATGCCCAATATCACTAATCATCAGAGAAATGCAAATCAACGCCATGATGAGACATCACCTCACTCCTGTTAGAATGGCTGTCATGAAAAAGACAAGAAATAGCAAGTGTTGGCGAGGATGTGGAGAAAAGGGAACCCTTAGGCACTGCTGAAGGGAATGTAAACTGGTGCAGCCACTTATAAAAAACGGTATGGAGGTTCCTCAAAAAATTAAAACTCTAATTACCATATGATCCAGCAATTCCACTTCTGGGTACTTATTTGAAGAAAATGAAAACACTAACTTGAAAAGATATATGCATCCCATGTTCACTGCAGCATTATTTAAAATAGTCAAGATAGGGAGACGACATAAGTGTCCGTTGATGGATAAATGGAAAAAGAAAATGTGGTATATATACACAATGGAATATTATCCAACCATGAAAAGAATAAAATCTTGCCATTTGTGACATGGATGGACCTTGAGGGCATTATGCTAAGTGAAATAAGCCAGACAGAGAAAGACAAATACCATGTGATTCCACTCATATGTGAAATCTAAAAAAACCAAACCAAAACAGTACAAAAAACCAAGTTCATAAACCCAGAGAACAGATTGGTTGTTGCCAGAGGCAGTGGGTCGGGGTGGGATAAAGATGTACCAACTTCTGATTATAAAATAAATAAGTCCTGGGGACGTAATGTACAAATGTATGGCATGGTGATCATGTTTCATAACACTGTATTGCATATTTGAAACTTTATAGGAGACTACATCTTAAAATTTCTCATCACAAGAAAAAAATTTTGTAACTATATATGGGGATGGATGTTAACTAGACTGATGTGGTGATCATTTCACAATATATACTCTACAAATATCGAATCATTATGTTGTGCACCTGAAACTAATACAATGTCATATGTCAAATATACCTCAATTTAAAAAAAGAGACTAAGGACAGAGAGATGGCATCCGGAGGGGCTAAGCAATGAGCACTGGAGTAGGAGTCCAGAGGCTGGCTGTGCAGCTGCCCAGCACAGCCGTGGGCAGGCAACACGCCTCTGTGACGTTAGGATGTTAACACCCGCCCCATTTACCATGGCTCCAGTTAAAGCAGGAGCGACAGATTCTGCGCCACCAGAGGCCAGGGACGAGAGCATAGATATTCACAGGGAGACAGGAGTTACACAGCGTATGCTGAACTGCTCGTATTGTGAGCCACACAAGCCCTACCTGGTAACTGTCTTGTCAGAACTGCATGAGCTAAACAATAGGACCAAATAAACACACTGGCTGAACGGGGCCAGGAGACACAAGGCTGTGATCCCTAGAAATAAGCCTTTATCCCTACGTGAAATTGCTTGGTGTTCTCAGCGGGCCCGCTGCTGCGGGGTCGCCACTGGGAGCGCCTGCTGGATGGTAGGAGGACGACACCTTGGCAGGGAGAGTGGAAGGAGGTGAGACCAGCCTTGGGTGCCTCGCAGCCCACCTGGAGCACGTGGTCTGGGGGCTCAATCCTCCCTGCAGACATGCCTAATGGGCGCACCAGGGCCCTGTCGATGATCAAGAGGACGTGGGCGGGGAGGCGGCTCGGCCCGGAGGGGAGCTGGCACTGAGGAAGCTCTCTCCTACTGTGGGCTCGTCGGCCTGGGCGGCAGCTCCCAGCCGTTTGTTTGCTTGTCAAACTGGGTGTTGCTCTCTGCCAGGCTGCAGGAAGCTGACATTAATATTTTTATCAGCCTGACTTTGGGAGGTCAGCTGGGATTATTACAGATGACATCTCCCTGATCTTGGCAAATAAAATTGATTAAAATGTGCTGAATCAGAAACTCGGGCCGAACAGTTAAAGCTACCACGCATTTCAGCCTGGATCACGTCTGATGGCCTCATCCGGGAGGATGGCTTCAGCTCGGAAGACTTGAGAACTGTCACGCAAGAGCCTGGAGGAAGGGTCCCGGGAGGGGGGTGGGGAGGGTGTGACAGCAGCCGCTCACACGAAGGGCTACCCCTCATCAGGCGCAGGCCCCGTGAACGTGACTAAGTACATTTTCCTGTTTTTAAAAAGTTGTGCTTCTTATGCACCAAAATGTACACAAAGTATGTGTGATGATTAACTTTATGTGCCAACTTGACTGGCAACGGCGTGCCCACATATTTGGTCAAACACGATTCTGGGTGTGTCTGTGAGGGTGTTTCTGGACGAGATTAGCATTTGAATGGGTGGACTCTGTAAGGCTGACCACCCTCCCCAGTGCGGGTGGGCCTCATCTGGTCAGTTGAAGGCCTGAAGAGAGTAAGAGGCTGAGTGAGGAGGAATTCCTGCTCTCTGCCAGGCCGTCTCTGAGCCGGGGAGTTTGTCTTCTGCCTTCAGACTCAGACTGGATTAAACCGTTGGCTGTCCTGTGTCTGGACTTCCCAGTCTCCAGAATCATGAGCCGACTGTCTATTCTTTCTCTCTAACTTATACGTGTGTGTAGACGTGTACTGGTTCTCTCGGCTCGTTTTTTCTGGAGAACCCTGACTAACACAGTATAGATGTCCAAGTATGTAAACAAATGATCACATCCAACAAGAGCCAAAGAAAAGTAGTTCTGGAAGCTTTCCACAGAGGATGGCATAGCTTCAGAAATGCACGTGCTCTTAGAGACAATCTACATTTTGCAGATGGAGAAACTGAAGTCCCGACAGTGGAAGTGCCTCGCCCATGCCAGGTGCCAGATGCCTCCTCTTGTGTGTGTGTGGTGAGATCCACCCTCTCAGCAGGTTTCCAGGATGTAGTACAGTACTGCCAGCCACAGCCACACTGCTCTTCATCAGACCCCAGCACTTATTGTCTTGCATCACTGAAATTACGTGCCCTTTGACCAACATCTCCCCACGTCCCCTTCTGGCAAATACTGCACAATTTCACTAATATGCGGACTCTAAAATAGCCAAACTTACAGAAGCAGAGAGTAGAGTTGTGGCTGCCAGCTGCGCAATGGGAGAAAATATTTGCCAGGTATCTTCTTGGGGACTGAACGGAGTCTGGGGCCAGGCCTCCTTAGTCTGGGCCCTGTGGTCTTCGTGCACACACACACACGTGCACGCACACATGCACACATACATGGGTGTGCACACACACAAGCACCTCAAACCTTCCTAGAACCGTGATGGACAACAGCACCATATCACAAGTACCAGCTGCTTGCTGGGTACCAGTCACTGTGTTAAGTGTTTGAAAGGGATCAGCACACCCAATCTTCACAATGATTTTATGAAGGAAGGCCAATCTTATCCTTGTTTCATAGAGAAAACTGAGACTCAGAGAAGCTAAGCCATGTGCCCAAGGCTGCACAGCTGGCAGGCGACCCAGCTGACTTTGGAACCTGTCCTCTTAGCCCAGTGATCTATCTTGGGACAATTTTGGCATTCAGATCTTTGAAGAAAAGCAGTTAACTGAGAGGTCATCAGATGCCATAGTGGAGTGGGGAAGGTACCTTCTGCTGGTTTCTGTCACGGATGAGATGACTAGAGGGAGTTCCTGTGGCCCTTTGTGTCTGGGATCCTGTCAATGGCTGCCTGGTTGGTGCAAGGCTGCCAAGGGGCACGTAGGGTCCGGGGCACAGCTGGATGGCAGGGGCTGAGGTCTTGAAGTGGGTGCCTGTGGAAGCACAATTCTAGGATTGCCCCCAAGATTCTGGTCCTCTGGTGTACACGCCTTGCGTGATTTTCTGCCCTTGAGTGTGGCAGGCACCGTGACGTGACGGGAACCATTCCTGTGATTGCTATGCTGCGTGACTAAAGGCATGTGCAGATGCGATTAAGGTTACTAATCAGTTGACCTGAGTGAACCAACGGGAGGTTACCCAAGTGGGCTTCACTGAGTCACATGAGCCCTTTACGTCTGGGTCTAGGGTCAGAGAGAGAATTCAGAGAGATTCGAAGCAGGAGACACATTCCTGCTGTGCCGGAGGACAGCAAACATCGGAACCGTGAACTGACTACGAGGGCCACAGGGTGGGGAACTGAGGGCATCCCTATTGAGAGAGGTCTCAGCTAACAGCCAGCAAGAAAATGGGGACCTCAGTCCCACAGCCTCAGGGAACTGAATTCTGACAACACACTGAATGAGCCGGAAGAGGACAAATCCCAGAGGAGACCACAGCCCTCCATGCCCTGGCTGCAGCCTGTGAGGCCCCGAGCAGAGGACCTGCTGAGCCGTGCTCAGATTCCTGGCCCGTGGAAGATGTGAGATGATAAATTGAGTCAATTTGAGCTCTAAGTTAGTGGCAATTTGTTACCAAGCAATAGGAACTACTCCAGCCCCTTGGTGGTCCCTGGGGCTCTGGGGAAGCGGTGTCTGCACGGCCACCTTTCTGGCTCTGCCCTGAGGTGCGGCCCGGGCTCGGCTTGCTGCCCAGTTTCTGCGCTGATCCTGAGTCAGGAGGAAAGCCCCTGGCGGGTGGGTGCAGAAGCGCGCCCTCAGGGCCTGCTGGCACGTAGACATGCTTTCCTGACCAGGGTCCTGACGGTGGTCACGCGGCCGGCCAGGAGTTCTAGTGTCCCTTGGTCCTGGAGGGGGCGGCTGGCACCTGGTGAGAGCAGGAGGTTTCTGCTGACTCAGCCCCATCCCGTGTGTGGAAGTGCTGAAGTCCGGGCCGTGCCCCAGCCTGTGGGTGGCCGTGCTCATGCTAAACGTGAGCGTGCAGGCCTGACCTGACTCTGCGATTCCAGACGTTTCTGCGCCGGCGCTGACCCAGCTGTCTTCCTACAACAAAGCTGTCAGATTCCGGCCGTCTCTGCGTTTGGAGGCGGGTACACACACTCCGGGTGCCACATCTGCCTCCACCTCCAGGGCACCTCCACCTCGCACGCGGGGCCTCAGGGGGTCCGGACAGGTTGTAGATTTTCTGCCGGAAGACTCTGCTCCCTGTGCGGGAGTGAGGGCAGCACAGCGGGGGCCCCAGGCAGAGGTGCTGAGGGTGCCCGGCGACGGCCCTCCCCTCGGCGGTGCCGGTCGCAGAGGGCTCCCGTTTTTCTCTTTGGTGGCTATTTTAAGAATTGTCACAGTATCTAAAATAAGAATGCAGCATAAGGCCAGTGTGACAGCTGGCAGTGACAGCGGGGGAGAGGTTAGGGAGGGGAGGGACAGAGCCCTCCTTCCGGCAGCCCGATGCGGAGGCACTGGCGCAGGGCTGGCTGACTTGCCCAAAGGGTCAGGCCCTCCCACGCTCTGCTCTGGCCTGTGGCTGCCGAAGCTTCGCTCCTCCCAGCAGCGGTGCACAGACTGAGGCCCCGCCTGGAGAGGCTCCTTCCAGGCCACGGCCCCCAGATTAGGCCTCCCCTGCTCCTCGGGATGGAGAGAGGAAGGCACTCACTGTCTCCCACAGGGCAGGATGCTGGGGCAGGCCATCCTTGGCCTCCAAAAGCAGTCAGGACATGGCCTGGTCCAGGAAATGACCTCAGGAAGAGCTGTCCAGCTCCCTCACCCCAAACCCAACCTGAGGCACATGACGCCCAGACATCAACTCAGCGTCTTGTCATCACCGAACGTGGGACTTTGGAAATCAAGGTCAAAGGTGCCTTCTCGAGCCGTTGCAGTGGCTGACCCCCTGCTGGATGCGTTGGCTCCCAGTGTTCCAGGGGCCGCTCCTTTCCAGCAGCAGGTCTCAGCTCCCCGCCGGCTGCAGGATGCCATGCCACCCGCTCCCTCCTCGCAGCCTCTGTCAGGACAGCCTCTTTTGTTTCCTCAGGGCACATCTCTCCTTCATTTACCTCCTCCTTGTTTATTTTCTCTCTCTCCATGATCGAGGGCAGAGGCTCTTGCCACCCGCATCCCCAGCTCTTAGCCCAGGATGGCAGAAGGTGTGCCCGATGCGGAGCCGTCCAAGGCAGGCCGCAACTCCAAGTGCAGCACATAAGCTTCCACGGCATCTGGCTTCCAGTGATGGCGAGCTCACCACCCTGCTGGTGTCTGAGCCAGAGCAGCCTTCACTGGCGGAGCACGCTCTCAAGGCCAGAGGGGCTGCGACCCTGCTCCCAGGAGGAGACTGTTCCCCAGAAGGCCGGCTGCGGGGCTCCCTGGCCGGCGGCTTCCTCTTGTGGTTTAGGAGCGCTCTCTGTGGTGGCACCGGCTGTTTCCTCCACGTCCGCAGGAGCCCGGGATCCCGCAGGCTCTAGAGCGGTCTGGCCCGCAGGACTAGGGGGCCCGCAGGCTCAGCGCACAGGGGGCCTCGCTGCTGGCGGCTCGCCCAAGCCACCACGTCGCCGCTTCCCGCGTACATTGTGAGCGGTGTCGCCCAGGACGCGCCAGCGGTTCTCGTTCCTGGAGATGGGGTCCCTCATTCGAGGGCCAGGCCGCCTCCCCCTGCGGACCAGGAGGCCGGCGCGGCTACCAGTGTCTGAGCGCAGGAAAGCCGGCCGCGGGCTGCAGAGGTGCCTTCCCGTCCCTGCTCGGCCCGTGCTCTCCAGCGTCCACACGGGCCCCCTCTAGGCCCTCTTTCCGGAGGCGCCCGCTTCCCTCCGTCTCCACCGCCCCCTCCTGCAACCCGAGCCTCCACCGCATCGTCGCAGCAGTTTCTTGAAGGATCTGTTTCCACGCCTCCACCCTCAAAACCATGGCCCAAGGCAGCGGAGAGATCTTTGCACAGCTTTTGTCAGATGCCAACCCTCTGCAACGGAGAGGCCTCTTACCCCCCACATCAGCCGTGTCTCCCTGCCGTGCACACTCAGCCAAAGCCAGGGTTTACAGGCCCTACACCTTCTGGCTTCTTTCCCCTGTCCCCTGTCCGTGGAGCTCTGGCCACTCAGCTTCTCTGTCTCCAGCCCACCAGCCTCATGCCTGCCTCAGGGCCTTTGCACTCACTCTTCCCTCAGCTGGGAAAACAAGAGTTCAGACCTTCCCTTGGCTGACTTGCTCTCATTGTTCTGGAGAAGCTTGGTGCCTCCTCTTCAGGATGGCTCCCCTGAGCACCCCAGTCACTCCAGATGTCCTTCAGAGCCCTATCACCATCCAAAATGTTCTGGTTCATTATTTGGCTGCCAGTGTCTTGGTGCTTTGGTATCTGTCTGCCGACTCTGCATGCGCTAACCAAGAAAGGTGTTTGGCAAGCGATATGAGCCCACAGCCCGTGTGACCTGTCAATCGCTCTGAGGAGTGAAACACAGACCCAAGGGCCAGAGAAGGTGTGGGTCCTGCCCAGGGTCACACAGGACACAGGTGAGAGCCAGCCCTGGATTCTGGAACTGTTCTGTGGACCTCCCATCCCAGTGCGACATCCAGCATGTGGACAGGATGCTGTCCCGAACACGGGGCTGGGGGCATCTTCACACTAAAACACAAGCCCAGGTTGTTCCCTGGGAGCTCACTCAGTGGGGCCGGGATTTCCAAAGGCGGCTCTGGAAGAAGGCCAGCTCCTGGGGCTGGCAGTGCTGGTGGAGGAATTTCTGCAGCCAGGCTGACAGTGACAAGTTCTCTCCCAGGGGTTGTGTCCAGAATGCTGTGTGCTCCTGGCCTGGAACTGCACAGCCAGTGGGATGCGTGCCGGGGCCGCCGGGAGACGGAACTGGACCCTGTGCAGGTGGAGAGGCTGGCCCTGGGGAGCTTCTTTCCGAAGACGACGAGGATGTCCGCGTGGGAGGCAGAGCCCTGGGGACTCCAAGGCAAGGGTCTCAGGCTCTTTTGTGTGTGTGTGTTGATTCAACACAGCACTGACTGGGGGCCCCACCTGGAACTGGACCTGTCAGGGGCCGGGAGGGGAGACATGGAGGGCCTTGTCCCAGGGGGTGTGCAGCTGGCCAGGGTGCTACAAGCCACCCTGTAGTGTAAGCCCTGGGGAGGGAGCCTTGCAAGATTCAGAGAGGGTGGCCGAGAGGGTGGCCGGGGGAGCCCAAAGCACGTCAAGGAGGTGGAACATCAAGATGGGAGGGACCTGTCCTCTGCACATAGGCCAAAAAAGTGGGAGCAACCCCTGCCCACCACGCCCTGCCAGGCTCCAGGAGGAAGGAGGCCCCTTGTGACACGTGGATGCCCAGGAGAGAAGACCACGTTCCCACCCGAGCGAGGAGAGGGGAAAGAAGGAGGGCAGGGCAGACAGACCTGGAATCTTCCATCCTCTGGAGCCCCACCGCATGTATCTTCTACAGGTCTGGGTGTGTTCAGGAGCACAGACCGCAAGCTGTGCTGTGGTCCCAGAGGCCGAGACCTTCCCTTCCTCCATCGGGGCCCTGAGCCTCCTCCAGAAGGCGGCAGACTGGCTGCCCTCGACGCTGCACAGATGGATCACATCCTTTGCAGGCTCATGCGATGACTTTTCAGTGACCGTGACCGGAGCGTGCACTGAGCACGTGCCATGGCACTGAGTGCTTGCCCTCAGTCTTAGGAGGCGGGGTATAGCCGCATCTACAGAGAACACTGAACCCGCGGGTGTTAGGTAACAGCAGCAGGACGGCACAGCCTGTGGGGAGCGGAGCCCAGGGGTGGGCCTGGTGCAGGACCACTGGGCAGCCAGCTGATGGGCGGGGCGGGGCTAATGGGTGACGTCAAAGGGCTGCTTTAACAACGGCTGACGTCATTTGTCATATCAATAGCTTTATCCTTTAATTCGTCCTTGAAAACAAGCTGTTCTCTTCATTAGTTGAATCTGTGGCACCCTCTAGATGGGAGAGAGCCATGGAGAAGCCTTTCTGTGTAGACACTGGGAGCCGAACACTGGCCTGACCTCGTCCACGCCAGCGCACGCTCTGGGTTTCGGAGGACGGCAATTAAAAACTGCTCACTCAGTGTAAGAAAGAAACCCACCCCTGCGTTTCCTGGCAGTGTCGCCCCCGGTCCCCTGCGCTCCCCAGTGCACGTTGGTCTGATCAGCTCAGCGGCTGATGGTGAGCTGCGGGTGAGCGCCCCCGCGCACTGCACAGCTGCCCAGGCCGCTGACTGAGTGGACCCTTCCGTGCCCTGTGGGATGGGCACTTCTTTATTTTTCACTGCTGTCTAGGGGTCGAGGTGCAGACAAGGAGCCTCCCTCACCTGCGTGGCGTGTTCCTCGTGCCGTTCTGTGGTGGGCTCATTTCCACCTTCTTCTCCGTATTGGATGGGGGCCTCTGCAGTCGGTCATCTTTGCTCCACTCCCCAGAGGACCAGCCCAGCCTATCACATGTTTGTTAAATGAATGAATGGTACTTTGCTTTCAAGAATTTGGCCTCATTGAGGGTTTGACCAGTTCTCTGTTCTTAAGACTGATTCTACTTTAAAGCAAAGATTTAGCTCATTTAGTTTTCAAAAACATCCATCAAATCACTGGTTTAAATTAGCTTATTTTTAAGAACAGAATTGACTGCTATAGTAATGTGTGTAGACATGGCCAGCGTTGAAGGAATGAGCAGTTAATGCACCTGCAGAATCAGATGTGCAGCCACCGCCCCCCAGGACCCTCTATGGAAGGCTGGGAGGGACCGACCTCACTCCTCGCTGGGAGAAGACACAGGATCCTATTGCCAAGCTTGCATAGGAAAAGCGGTGTCTCGGGCATTGGCACGCCTCCAGGAAAAGACTGTCCCTCCAGAGTGCAATTCCCTGGGATACTCAGGGCATTTCTTGGAATGGCAGGGGGGCGCTGTGGAGTGTCCCTCCAGAGTGCAATTCCTGGGGATACACAGGACATTTACCGGAATATGGGGGGAGGACTGTGGAGTGTCTGGATACTTTGGCAGCACCGTGGGGAGAACGGGAGGTGCAGCGTGGGGCTGTCCTGGGTTCAGTCGTTGACCAGCATGGGCCTTGGGTAAGTTATTTGCCTCTGTTTCTCCACCTGGAAGATAGGGACAGTGGGTGGTTGTGAGGATTGCTGAGTCCTTGCAGGCTGCAGCTGGACGAGGGACGGGAGCTCCACCTCCAGTGGCAGGATGACATCGTCGGGCCCTTCCTTCCCCAGCCAGGGTCTCCAAAGGACATTTCCTCTAACCTGATTCTCTAGCTCACAAGGAACTGAGGCTGCCATTCCAGGTGACGGCTGCCCTTCCTTCCCCCTGGGGGTTGGGGACGACGCCGTGGTTGCGGCTCTTGTCACTGGCAGCCGGAGGGGGCAGTGAAGTGCAGAGCGGCTGGGCTCCAGGTGATTCAAAGGGAAGAGACGCTCATTACCTGCTGGCAGCCACCTTGACGGGAGAAGCAGAAGAGGTCCCGAGGGCAAGTCACAGCCCCACCCGGCTGGACTGCATCCCAGCTGGCAGGAGGATGTCCAGCGAAGCCAGGGAGGAGCCTGGAGACGGAGTTACACGTGGCATGGAGGAGGGAGGGTCTCTGCAGAAGAGGAGGCTCTAGCCTTCCTCATCCACCCAGGCGGCCTCCCTTTTCTCTCTGGTTCTGGAACAAAAGCTGTTTTCCTGGGGGACTGTGGGGCTTAGACATCGTCCAGGACACAGGGCAGTGGACTGGAGCCTTGTGGCTGTCCAGTGTTCAGAAGCAGACTCTCCTGACCAGGCCCTCTGACACCTGCCCGGCGCTCTGTCCTTGCCAAGCACATCCACGCTGTAGCCTCTCTGGGCTTCTGAGGGCGCTGAGGGCACAGGAGCCATTCTCTTACACTCTACGGTGAGCAGCCTGAGTGCAGGGGACACGCTGTCCATGGGAGGGCTTTGGAAACGTGCCCGTCCCTTCAGGGACTCAGCTCCGTGCCTTTCTTGCTGTGTGACCCTGGGAAGGTTATCTGAGGTCTCTGTGCTCCTGTGCCCTGATCTGTAAGCTAAGGGGAAATAAATAGATTTTAGTGAGTGAACAAGAGACAGTGCCTACTACAGTATCTGGCCATGGCGCGTATTGGAGAAATGGACTTTTCGCATTGTTTTTACCCTTAAAGTAGAAAACACACACACACACACACAAACACAAGGTTTGAGACTTGGTTTTGCAATTAGAAAGCAAAGGCAGGGGCCAAATGGTTAGGTTCGCATGCTCTACGTCAGTGGCCCAGGGTTCGCCGGTTCCGATCCTGGATGTGGACCTAGCACGGCTCATCAGGCCATGCTAAGGCAGCATCCCACACAGAAGACCTAGAAGGACCTATAACTGGAACATACACTATGTACTGGGGGGCTTTGGGGAGGGAAACGAAAGAGGAAGATTAGCAACAGATGTTAGCTCAGGCGCCAATCTGAAAAAAAAAAGCAAGGGCAGGTCATTTCACATCTCTGAGCCTCGACTCCCTCATCTGGAAATGGGATGAAGATAGAAACCACAACAATAAAAACGGCACACCTGCCAGGTACCGGGTATTGGCACGTGCTTTACTGACATTATGATGTTGTGACAATTAAATGGAGTAATGGACACGGACGCGCTTAGTAGAGTGTCGGCACACAGTGGATGCTCCACAACGTGAGCAATGTGCTTATTTACGTATCCAGTGTGATTGCATCATTTCCTGTCGTCTCATTCTCAGCCTCTGTCTCCGTCAGGCGCACGCATGTACGCCCACAACTACCTCCACACACAGAGTTTAAAACACTGTTTTGTACTTTTCCTGAAATAATTTTATTCTTTGACCACTTAGCTGAGAGCCCCTTGAGGGTAAGGAAGCTTTCAAAGTGTTTTTGTTTGGTTTTTCTCCTTTTAGGCTTCCCTGCAACGAGTGGCCAATACACACCCTCTGAACATTCTTTGCTCCTCCAAGCTTCTCCTCTTAAACAGACATAATGTGGTGTCTTCTAGAGCCTTGACACCCCAAAGTGTTTCTGAAAACACAATCGAGAGTGACATTGCTTGTCAGCGGCCAGCGTTGTCCCTGCCCCGGACTCATTGGTTGGTGGCCTCTCTGGCTCTGTGCTGAGCAGCAAGAAGACATGGCCTCTCCCGGTATCCTAGCAACCGGAGCTCACACTGGCAGCCTCCCCAGCTGCTCGTGAAGTGGAGAATGCAGCCTGGGAGTGTGGCTCCTGGCACAGAGGTGGTGCTGGGATGCTGCATATGTGAGGCTCCAAGCAACCCAGGAGCCCCAAGCGCTGGGGCCCTGGGCAGATCCCTGCAAATAGCCGACGTACTAAGATCAGCAACTGTCACGGCCACTGAGATGGTGTAGGTATCCACCGTCTGATCAGTTAAAGAAGCGGTCAGGATGGCCTAGTGGTTAAAGCTTGGCACTCTCACTGCTTTGGTGGCCTGGTTCAGTTCTCAGTCACGGAGCCACACCACCCGTCTGTCAGTAGCCGTGCTCTGGTGGCAGCTCCCATAGAAGGACTAGGAGGGCTTAAACTATGATATACAACCACACGCTGGGACTCTGGGGAGAAAAAAGCACGGTCAGAGAAATGCGTCTGAATAAAGAGTGCATGGACACAATACGACAGTAACAGCAAAAATCTGCACGACTGAATAAAAGAACAGTAATGCTGTATTACCGAGCATGTCCTATGCACAGGTACCTGTGACGTGTCAGTCATCAATCCTGTGAGTATAACTATTAGCCCTAATTTATGGAGGAGGAAATGCAGCCCCAGGGAGGCAGGTGCTGACGTGGGGCGCACGCCCAGGAGATGTGCCCCCGTGACACAGCTGGTAGGTGATGAAGTTTGGATCTGACTCTAGAGACTAAGAGCTTCATCGCGTGATGGGAAGTGAGCTTATCAGTGCCTGTGCTGGTAGGCACCGTAGAAATAGGTGTTTTTGAGTGAAGGAATGAGTGCTCCTGGGGGCAGGTGTTTCTCTGTCTCAGTCTGTCTCCCCAGGGCCCGGCACACAGCAGACTCTCAAAAAGGCCTCTGTGCTCATCCCCAACTCGCTCCACAAACAGCCTGGAGGGCCCCACGGGCTTTCTGACTGCCTTCTGCGTCTCCAACACAGAGGGGGCCTGTCTGGGCTGGACACGAGGGCCAGTTTTGCTCCTGTGGTCACTCGGATTGTGTGACAGCCGGCTTGCTGCTCAGCAAGGCAAAGGGCACACAGTTGCAAAAGCCAGATGGTTGTTTCTGAATCCAGTTCCCTCCCGCTGCCCGCCTGCTCTGCAGTGCGATCCGTCACTCCCCATGATGGATGTCTTTGAACTTGGGAGCTTGGCTCTCGAGAAGTGAGGAGGGAAATTGAATACCAACTCTGCTCCCCAGAGAGGGTCCCTTGTGACCTGAGATGGCAACAGCTTGGAAAATGGTGTCACAGCTCAAATTCATGCTGAACAGGCATGGGGCACTGTTGTCCCCAGACGCATGGCTGAGACGACCCAGGACACAGTCACCCATGTCTCTATCATCAGCATCCTCCCTGCTAAGTCTGGCTTTGGTTAGGAAATCAGAAATTCTAAGGGCCTCCTGGACCAGAAAGCCCTGTAAGGAGGTAGAAGTGGGGTGGGGTGGAGGTGCGATGGGGAGAGAACACGGAGCCATCCTCAGAGTCCAGAGCGGCTGGACAGAAACCACGCGTGGACCTCCATTTACATTCTGGCTATAAACATGTGCTGATATTGAAAACGTTTGTATGCAGATTAAATTCTTATAGCACTATTTCTTCTTATTATTATAGTAATGCATGCTTGATTAGTTATGATCCTTCTTGCACCAAATAATAGGAGCATTCAAGCTCGCCCAAGCGAAAAAGAAAACAAACAAAGCAAAACAGAAGGGAGGGTTTCTAAGCAAGGGGCCTGAAGGCCTTGTGGCATTCTGGGTGCGAATGTGAGCAATCTGAGAAGGCGCTGGAACAGGAGTGCCCTGTGGACCTGCTCTGCTCGTCCCAGCAGCCGCTGCCCTCTCCCGCCGCGGGCACATGACAGTGGCTCTCTCAGCCCCTCTTTCCCAACTAGAAGAAGCCAGCTTCCCACACCGGCAGTCCAGCCACCTGCAGAGAATCTGGTTGGTCCAGTCTGGGTCAGGTTTCTGCTGCTGCTCCTGTCAGCGGTGCTCAGGCAGGCAGGGCCTGGGGTCAGACAGGTCACCTGGGCTCACCCCCTGCTCCTGTGGCAGCTTCTGGGGAAAGGGGGCGGCAGCTCGTTGCTGCACACGTACACCCAAAGTAGGCCATGACAATTTTTGCTCTTTGCAAAGACTTGTGAAAACACCAAAAAAGAGAAAAACCCTGAAGAGATGAAGCATTCGGTCTCCTTCACTGCCCATGGTATCATTGTAGAGCGCACTGAACTGTTTCTATAATTCTTTTTCAGGAGCTGACGGGCGTCTTTAGCCCTAGCTCTTTAGTTTCACTACCCGACGGCAACTTTGTGAAGCTGTTTGTTCAGTGTGATTTTACTGAGCACTTCCCATGCACTAGCTGCCCTTTTGGGTGACAGGGTATGGCTGTGGACAACAGAGATCCTGCTTGTAGCCCGAGGAGAGGGATCGCCAGGAAGAGATGAAGCCACAGAGTGATCCGTGCTGAGCAGGAAGTGAACAGAGGGCTGGGAGGGGGGCCTGGTGGTAGAGGGGCCTCAGACGGAGGGTCGGGGGGCCTTGGCGAGGAAGGGACACGTGTGCTGAGCCCTGAATGTCGGAGGTCACCTGGCCTTGTGGAGCAAAGGGAAGAGCACCGCAGGAGGAGAAGTGCATGAGGCCTGAGCCAGCTGGGCTGCGGGGGCAGGAGGGGGCAGGTGTGACATCGTGGCTGCCGTCCAGTGAGAGGCGCAGACCTCTGAGACAGGGCTAAGAAGGTGGAAACAGACTGGCTCACGTGGGGTGTGCGGGAGTAACAGGCCCTGATCAGGTTTTCAAAGGCTGAGTCTGTTTTTTCCCCAAGCCGGGCGCCCCCCAGGCAGTAAATGTTAAAGCCAAATATTTGGGAGTAGAGTGTATTATTTATTTATTATATTTTTTCAAGTTTAAAATCAACTTTTTTGTACATTTTGATAAGTTTTAACAAATACATACAAACACAAATACAAATACATACATCGCCCCCAAATCAAGACATAGTATATTTTCATCACCCCAAAAAAGCTCCCCCATGTCTCTTTGCAGCCCATCCCTGCCTCCACCCCCGGCCCTGGGCAACCACTGACCTGCTTTGTGTCACTATAGGTCGTTTTGCTTGTGCTAGAATTTCAGGTAAATGGAATCAATTAGTCCAAACTCTCCATGTCTGGCTTTTCCACCCAGCGCGATGGTTTGAGATTCTCCTATACTGTGGCCAGCGGTTCCTTCTTATTGCTGGAGAGCCTTCCACTGTGTGGACGTGACACGATGTGGCCATCCACCTACCTGCTGGCGGACGCTGGCATTGTTCCCAGGCTGGGCTCCTACGAATAAAGCCGCCATGAGCGTTCACGTGAAAGTGTTTGTGTGGACGTGTGTTTTATTCCTATTGGATAAACTTTCAAGAGTGGAATTATTGAGTTATATGGAAAGTGTATGTTTAACATTTTTAGAAACTGTCAAACTGTTTTCCAAGTTGATTGCACCATTTTGTCCTCCCATCAGTGGTCTATAAGAGTTCCAGTGGCTCCACATTCTTGCCAATGGTTGGTGTTTTTAATTGTAGCCATTCTGGTATATACACGGTGAGTAATCGTGTTTTTTCCTTGAAATATCTTTGTTGGGCTCTGGTACCGAGGATTGCTGGTTTCATAAACCTGCTCGGGGTTGTGTTCCCTCCTCTTCTACTTCCAGGAAGAGCGAGTGTGGAGCTGGAGCATTGGCCCCACCCCTCTTTACACATTTTCTAGGACGCACAGCGGAACCAGGGTCTGACCCCCGCCATGAGGCCTGCGCTGTTCTCCCTGGCCGTTCCCTTTGTCTGATGTGCCATTCACACGCCTGGTGTGAGTGCGTCTCCCGGGAGCCAGTGGGGCTGGGCTTCTCCGGGGGGGGCCTTGCTCCACCCCGGGCAGGCCAGAAGAGTGCTGGGCTGGACAGAGGAACCGTGTTCACTGGCTGGCGGCTGGTTTTTGCCGGTTTGTCACTTTCACTCTTCACACAGGCAGCAGTGCATCATGGATCCTCTTCAAAGAGGGGAGTCGATGGGGAAGCCGGGAAGCGCCAGGACCCCTAATCTGCAGGGGCTCTGGGCTTGAGCAGTGCTCTGTGTGGGACAGGCCCAGTGACATCAGAGGATGTGTCTTTGTAAGCACTTCTGGGACAGTGCCTAAAGAATCCTGAAGGGGACCTGAATGTCTAGGCCTCTAGTATTTGTCTACTATTTGTCTATTTTCTCATTCTAACTAGATAGTCATTTTCATACAGAATCTTGTATTTGTAATTTTGTAGTCTTTTTCTTAAAGTGGATCCCCCAATCGTGTGAGTCCTGCCTCGCACAGCTGGATCCCCTGCCCGCCTCTGCTTCGTTTACCCACAGCAGGTGCAGAGCCAGCCCTGGACGCGCCTCCCTGTCTCCCTTCTCCCTGCCTGCTGCCAGGGCCCCTCCCTCAGCCCTGGCTCCTGGCTTCACGCTGAGCTCAGTGGATTCGGCTCTGGGGACGGCAGGTGTCCAGTTTGCCTTAATACAGATCCTGCTCGAACGGCCCTCCTTCTGCTGCCCGCCGCGCAGACCAGGGGAGGGAAGGCACACGGCACGTGGTTGCCCTCGGGAGCGGACGGGATGGCGGGTGGTGGCGAGGCTCTGGGTCTGGACTTTGGAAGGGAGCTCTCTCTGCTGCAGGCCTTCATAGATGGCCTGCAGCGGCCAGGAAAGGCTGCCTCGGGTGGCAGAGTTGGAGCTGAGGCTGAAGGGGAGCAGGACTTGTATTGGAAGAGACAGGAACCAGGCATCCAGTGGACGGGGCGAGAGCCCTGAGGAGGTCCCCATTGGCTGGGGAAAGAAGCAGGGGGCCTGGAGGGTACTAGGAAGGAACGCGTGTGCGGCAGGGAGTGGCCTGGGTGAGGTGGCGGGCTGGAAAACCTGGAGCCAGTGGGTCAAGTTCAGAATGAGCAGACGAGGACCTGCTGAGTGAGGCGGTGCAAGCCACCCACACGGGGCAGCGGTCACTCCCTCAGCGTCTGGGCTCCCACTCTGGGGAAGTGAAACCCCAGGGCCGCTTTGATTGAAGGCGCAGTTTCAATACAGTCACACAAACAAAGTAAAGTCATAAGGTTTATAACTTACAGATCCCAGAACCGGGGCACAATGAGCCGGCAGGTCCGTCCTCCTGGGACAGGCGTCTCGGTGGGGGAGGGGGACCCTGGGTTAAATGAGCCTGCACATACAGGAGGCCACATCCACCTGCAGTCGGCCACACATCCTGTGACACGGAGCAAGTTGGCCGCTGGTCCTTGCCTGCTGCAAGCCACTCAGCACAGGGACCACAGACAGCATGCAGCTCCAGAGCCAGTCAGCCCGCTGGTCACGCGTCCTGAGGTCCAACCGCGCCTCAGCGACGCTTCCCCATCCAGAAGCCCTTAAACAGTCCCCCTTCATCCAGCTTGGGGCTGCCCTCTGCTTCGGGGACAGCCCAGGCGCTCTGCAGGCTGTCCCTTTGCCTTACCTATGTCTTGCTTATTGCTTGATCAAACTGTTTTGTACTTTATTCTGTGGCTCTCACTTGAATTCTTTCCTGTGGGTGCCCAAGGAGTCCCTGGGGGGAGAGTACCCTACCCGGTGACACTTCGTCTCAGGTCACGAGTGAGCAGGAGATGGATAGCAGAGTAGCAGTGCCTACTACGTACAAGGTGGTTGGGGGTGGTGGTCACTAATTGTTCTCAGGCTCAGTTCTGAGTGGTCATCTTACCAGGTGCCCGGGAAGAGCAGGGTGGGGATGCTGAGCTCGGGTCCTTCTTGCCAAGCCCAGGCTGGCGTAAGCAGGGGCGTTGTGCTGTGAAATGCCCAGGCAGCACTCCGAAGGGCTCTCTGCCCATCACAGTGAGGGTACCCAGGACCTCTGAGGACTCGTACAGCTTGCTTTTCTTTCTTCTGGCTAGGCTATTTTTCACAGGCTTAACATCTATTTTCTAAATCTATGCACACACGATAATAAATGCAAATACACAAAAGGGCGGACAGTGAAATGTAGCTTCCTGCCCCTCCCTGACTCCGTCCCCAGCTGCCCCGAGAAGCAGCTGCTGTCACTACCCATGAAGCTTTCTGGAGACTGCATGCAAATGCAGGCATGGCTGAGCTCCTTCACACACTTGGAACGACCACTCTGCGCCCTCTTGTCCCCTCGGCACCTGCCTTGAAGAGTGTTTCCTCCCGCCGTGTCCACACCGACTGGCCACCTGAGCAGCGCACAGTAGAGGAAAGCTGGGCGGAGCTGGGCTCCAGCCTGGCGTCATTGCGGGCCTCCTGCAGGACCCTGGCAGGTGGCGTGGCCTCTGAGCCTTGGTTTCCTCATCTGGAAAAGGGAGAGGACGATAGCCCCTCCTCAGGGGCTGCTACGAGGCTTAACTTGGAGAATGTGGCTACAGCTCAGGACAGAGTGGGACACAGAGGACGCCCCATGGCCAGCAGCTGCTGCCCTCAGCCAGAGAGCCAGCAGGCTGAGGGCCTCCTGCGTCCTGCTGCCTCCTGGGGACAGGAGCAGTGGCGCCTGTGGAAGGTGGCAGCTGGCCTTGCACCCTGCCCTTCCTTGGCCCTGAGGCACCCGGGAGGGAATTCCAGCGCCGTGTCCTCCAGGCAGAAGGGCTGCCTGTCTCTGTCCCTTTAGACTCGAGGACTGGACTCGGGTCACGCGGGAGGCCGGCTGGAGCGGGAGGCGTTTGGGGCTCTGCTAAGTGGTGCCTCCACCCTTCGGCTCTGGGTGGAGACAGCACGGCGCGGGCTGGTGTGGCGGTGACAACTGAGGGATAGGCATACAGGGTTAATAACATTCTGTCATTTTGACCATCTCTGCTGCTTGCCTGTGATGCTTTAATCCACTTTGCACGCTTTCGACATTAAGAACTTCTGACGAAGTTTCACCAGGAAGATAATATCTTTATATAATAGCCTTGTACTATGCTTGTGATTCTAAACACAAATTTATTTGCTTTTATCACTTTGGACTAAAGAGAAAGAAAATGAACCATTAGAAAAAGGCTCCTGTTACCCCGCACGCCGCCTTAATCTTCCTGGGGCCGCGGCAGCGCCTTCCTCTTTCATCCGCCCGCTCGCGCTCGCAGGCGCCGCTCCGTTATCTGTCCCAGTGCGCCTTTGAGGTTAATATTTCATCTCGGTCCTTCCTTCAGCCATGCAGACGAGTTAAATTAATGCCAGCAGGGGGAGCGAATTAAATAAACTGTGGAATAATGCCAATTTTCCCCGTGTTCCTTGTGCCATTCTTGTACTCCAGCTACGTTTTTAAATGAAGTCTGTAGGGATTTGCAAATAGTTGTCTTGAACTACTGATAAAAACAAGTTCTGGCTGCTCGGACTGTGGTGAGACCGTGGCAAGACCGTGGCCACTCGTTCACTCACTCATTCATTCAGCCATGCAGCCCCCACCGTGTGGCAGGCACAGTGCGAGGCTGGGCATCGCGGGTCGAGTGCGGCACAGACCCCGGTCGGAGCTAAGGTGGGATGGGTGAGACACCCTCAGCGTCCGGTCCTGAGTGGGAGAGGGGCTGAGACGCAGTCCCATGGGAGGAAGAAACATCACTAACGGCCTTTTCTGGCTCAGCCACGAGTTTGGATTGGATCCCCGTTAAGTAGGAAGCCATGGGCAGATTGTGAGCGAGGTGTGGCAGGGTGAGAGTGGCCGCTGGGGGCCCAGGAGAGAAGAAGGAGCAGCCGGCCAAGGGAGGAGGATGGCTGGTCTGGGCTGAGGGCAGAGGAGGCAGAGAGAAGTGTCAGCTTTGGGGTGTACATGGGAGCCTAACTCGTAGGATCTGTGGCCCAGTCTCCTTTCCACGCTCCTCCCCCTCCTTTCCTTCCTCTCTCCCATAAGAGAGACAGGAGAGAAGTTTCTGAATGAGCCACTGCTGTGTTCTGATCGGGCCTGCTGACAAGGATGACCCCCATGGGTCCCAGCAAGAGGCAGGCAGACACCCCACTCTGAGAGCTTGCTTCCCAGAGGAGCCGGGGAGCAGGGAAGGGTTGAGGGGGGCATAAGGTGACAACCACCCAGCAGACCACAGGCCTGGTCTGCTGCCCGGTCCTGCTCAAGCCTCCCATCCTCCCCCACACAGGGAGATGGGACCGTGGAGAGGGAAAGAAAGCGCTCCTCTTCCTTGGTATTCCTCTTCCTCTGGACTTCACGGGTCAGGGGCTGAGTTGCCCCACCCTGGGGCACAGCGACAGGATCCAGCACAGCCCGCCCTGCCCCAGCCACTCCTTACCTGTGCACTCAGGTTAACACTTGTTTCTGCCTCATTATCCCTGAACTTCCTTCTCTGCAAAACGGGCCCGTGACCCTGCCTGGCGGCATGCCCGGCCCACTGCGCCAGCGTCTAAGGCGGAAGAAGCCGCACTCCTGGGGCTGCGGGTGTGAACGGTGCTTTAAACGGAGGGGGCGCTGGGACCCCTGCGCTGACTGGCGCCAGGGCTGCAGACTCAGCTGGCGTGAGTGAGAGAAGGGAGCTGGCAGGCTCTGTGGCTGACGGAGAGGACTGGCCGGGGCAGAGCCGGGGCACGCCCGTGTGGCCAGCGACCTGATTCTGCCAAGGGAGCCAGGAGCCTGAATGCTCGCGGGAACTCCGCAGACATTTCATGCTGACAACGAATTCAAATTCCAGGACCCTACATGGAGTTTATCAGTGGAACGTCGTTCTGGCTAAAAAACCCACTGAAGAAGCCACATCTTCCTCTTCCTGGGTGACCTGAGGGCAGAGGCATCAGTGGCACTCAGAGGAACCCGAGGACCCAGCCCTGTAAGTCTTTCTTCTTACCCCAGACACAGTGATTGGTTCACGGATGGGCACATGACTCATTCTGCCAGAGCCAATGGGCTGTGGTGAGAATTTCTGGGAGCCATGTGGGGAAAACTCACTTTGAATGGGCTTAGAGGGGAGGCAAGAGCTTCAGTAACCATCTTGCAGCCCCTAGAGGACAACTTATCTGAGAATCAAGTCTGCATGACAGACGAGCCCAGAGGAAAAAGCCAAGTTCTGATGACAGTCCAGTGCCTAGATCCAACTATGCCTGAAACCCTGTCCCTGGTTATTTCAGTGATAAAATCCCCTTTCTCTTTAAGTCAGTTTGTTTGAACTGTCTGTCTCTTGGAATCAAAAGTAACATAGCAGATATAGAAGGACACATCCATTCAAGAATAAGATGACAGTGGGTCCAGAGGGGGGGCCATGGGCACTGGTTCAGCCATAGGTGATGAGCACAGGGTCCAGACAGCAAGGACCATTCTCCCAGCAGTGGAGAAGATGGCCAACATGGGAGGCCAAGACACGGAGGCAAGTCAGAATACCAGGAGGAATAACCACGGGCCGGCTCTGCCACCAACTTGTGTGTGACCCCAGAAAAGTCACCCGTCTCCTGCACTCTGGGACCCTGGTCTCCCCGTCTGCTGGAGTAACAAGACGCTAAGTCATGTTTGTTGAGTGCCCACCCTTTGCCAGGTCCTCTGCCAAGGATTTACTCACATCATCTCATTGGTTCCCTGGCAGCCGGCGGCACCACTCCCGCTCTCCATGCAGGCGCCCAGGCTCTGCACACGGGGTCACTGGGACCGACCGCAGGAACACGCTCCCGGGGGGCCGGCCGTGTTGGAGGCGGAGTCAGATGTCGCCGAGGCAGGTGGAGGCAGGGACAGGCTGGGTGAGGGAGGAGGCCCGGCGGGGGCTCGGCTCCGCAGCTCCGGGAGCTGGCATCGAGCTGTCCGCTACAGCTGCGCTCTGACAGCTTCATCTCTCGGGGTTTTGGGTGTTGATTCTGGGGGAATTTTCGGTGCTGTCACTGGGTTAGGTCTAGAAGAGAAAAGGATGTGGGGAACATCACACCATTAAATAGTAATGTTTTTCTTTGTTTTAATTAGATTATTTCCCGTATATGCAGGTAGACCCGGCCCTTAGAGGCCTCTTTGTTGTCTTCAGAACCCTCTCCTGCAACCAGTACAGTAATTAAAGGACACTGTTTTCCTAGCAGAGGGAACTAATTATTTCAGCCTTGTGCTGATTGACGCGTTGTTCCGAGCAGTTTGAAGACGTCAGCTGCGCTTCGTGAGCCGTTTGAGACCCGTCCCAGCCACGGAGTGGGCGCTGACCGTGCACGTACGCTCCGCAAATGGAGGCCCCAGAGGTCAGCGCCCCCTCCACCCCTGACCCTTTGGCCATCAACCAACAGGGGGTCCTGATAAATACGGGGAGGGGGTGGCAGAGAACTTCACACCCTTCAGACTCACGCCCAGCTTTCTCTCCCCGGACGGTGTCTTCAGAACGTCCTTGCTGGAGAGGGCAGCCTCCCCAGTGCCACCCGTCTCCAGATGGGCGACGCCTCTCGGTCCTTCAGGGCCCAGCTAAGCGGCCCCGGGGTCACACGCCTTCCGGATACCCAAGCTGGGTGCTGTCCTCCTCGGCCCTCGGAGCCCTTTGTCTGAGGCCTCGGGAGCCCTCGCTCTCCCTGTTGGCCTGCAGCCGATGGGATGTCTCTCCCACTTGCCCGGGCCCCTCCTGGGCTGAGGAAGGCCTGGTATTGTGCAGAGACACTGACCCGGGGCCCGCTCCGACCCTTTGCTTGTTGTGTGTCACGTTAGGCAGGGAGGCAGGGAGGCAGGCAGAGAGCACGGGAGAGAGGTAGAAAGGAGGAATAAAACCCCTTACTGTCTGAACTAGATCCGCCACTACTTGGTCCGCATAAGCTCTCCTTTCCAGGTGGAGGTGGGAGGGCTGTTTGCCGGGGGAGCGATGCGCGTGAGGACGAAAATGACCAAGATGAAGGAGCTCCGCGTTTTCCCGGCTCGAGAAGGCAGTGGGGAGAAGGGGGTCCCAGGAGGAAAGGGAGCGAGGCCAGGGGATGAAGAGGCGGGGACGGGAGAAGGCGGCCCGGCTGGCAGCTGGAAGTGGACTTGGGAAAGAACGGACCAGTTTCCAAATTAACTTGATGAAATGGCTTCCATTACGTGTAGTGCAAATTCTCCGCCTTGTCCTTCCGCAAAAGGTCCCGTAAAGGCGTGGCGAAGATTCCGGGTCTGTGGAGGTGGGCAAGGCCGCTCCAGTGGTTGAGTTTGACTCTGAGGTGGACCCACAAGATGCCCACGGCAGCCTGCTCTCCCGGGAGGCCGGCCTCCTCGGCTCCTCGGGCGGTGGCAGTCAGGCGGCCCGGGCAGATCCTAGGTCCACACGCCGGTCCTGGACGTTTCACTTGACCGCACTACCTCAGCTTCCTTATCTGCAATGTAGGGCTGAAAATAGCCCCCTGCGTCGGAGGCTGTGTCAAAGGCAGCGCCCGAGCGAGGCAGAACGTCAGCTACTGCTCTCTGTGCCCCCTATTCTCCAGCCCAAGGAAATGCTTTAGAGCAGAAAAGGCATTGGAAATACGCCAGAAACCTTTAAAGTATTCCAACCAGGGCTGCCAGGTGAAATATTAGCATGCCCACTTAAATTTAAATTTCAGATGACAACAAGCAATTTGAAACTAAGATTTAACTGAACATCCTACATTTTTAGGTGCTAAATGTGGCAACACTAATTCCTACCCTTTGACCCTAAGATTTCACTTCTGGGAATCTGTTCCAAGTAAATAATCTTAAACAAGAAAAGTTTTATGCAAGGAAATTTTCCTTGGAGTGTTTTGAAAAGAAATGTTCAAAAATTAGGAACAATGATATGTCCAGTGGTAGGAAAAGGATTAAGTAAATTAGGCAATATCTACTTGATTGAATATTATAGTGTCATAAAAATGATGTTTCTGAAGAACATACAGATGAGGGGATGATTATGAAATAATGTTATGAGAAAAAAATCAGGGAATAAAATTATGTAAAAAGCGTGTTTACATCTCTAAAAATTACCCTTAAATATAGACAGACAACTGACAGGAAAGTTGGTAAAATGTTGGTAGTGGTTGTGCTGGATGGTGAAATCACGGCTTTTTCCTGCTTCTGTGCACATCCCACACTTTCTGTGATGAGCGAGAACCACTTTAGTCATGGAAGCCGCTTCCGCATACTCAGGACTCGAGGGTGGGCGGGGAGTGGCCGGCGCGGCCCTGGGCACCCATGCTGGTGTGCACCAGTGGTGTGGCCTGGGAAAGCCACTTCAGAGCTTGGGTCATTTGTCTCGTGACAGATGCGTACACCAGCCCATATGCCCCAGACTGCTCTGTGATTCTCTTATTTTCTGCCTCCGTTTTTGTCCTTTTACTTTTTCTCCTTCCTTCCCTCTGTTAGCTTCCCTCTCCCTTCCTTTCTCTTTTCTCTCTTGTCCTTCCCCTTCTCTGATCTGCCTGTGTCAGAACTCTTAACATGTGAACATCAAACAACAGCAAAATTTCAACCACCCTATAAAACAAACAGGATTTATTCCTCCCGGAATACCTTACTGGAAGTTAAGGGAAGGACAGTGTCAGGAATGGCATGATCAGAGCGCTCTCTTTCCCTGCACTTCTCTCTTGGCCCTTCTCTGTGTGTTGGCTTTGTCCCTGAGCTAGCTTCTCTTCTGGCAGCTAGTTCACAGTGGCTTCGTGATTCTAGGTTTCCTGCCTGCACACTGCACAGTCCCAAAGCTGAGGTTTCTGTCTCAACATCCCAGAAAAGTCCTGAGATTTGTTCTGATTGGCTAGGCCTAGTTCACATGCTACCTCCGAACTAATGATCAGGGCTGGGGTGTGGAATGTCTAGATTTAGCTAAGCTGCCAAATCTCCAGTCTAGACTTGTGGGTGGGGCCATGAGCCGAGGTGGATACCTGAGGGAAACGCTGGGTGTTGTTAGCAAGTGGACAGAAAAAGAACTCTGGGACGGCGCCATCGAATGCCCACTGCCTCGATCAGCAGGTGTCCTGGAGGGCCGGCGTCTCCCAGCACCATGCTAGGCTCTAGGATCACCTGGGGAGAGAACAGATAATTGCCTTCCTCAGCGGCACTTCTGCTCAGCACCCAGGGCAAATGTGGCAGCACGGGGTGGGGCACAGTCAAGGCCCCTCCGGGTCTTAGCCACATTTGGGTCTAGGTGTCTGGATGCTCTGGGCAGACAGAGACCCCTCTGGGTCTTGGCCACATTTGGGTCTAGGTGTCTGGATGCTCTGGGCGGACAGAGACCCCTCTGGGTCTTGGCCACATTTGGGTCTAGGTGTCTGGATGCTCTGGGCAGACAGAGGCTGCCTTGTCTGACTGGCTTTGGCGGCTCTAGCATGGTGGACTCACAGGAGGATTGAACAGGGGCTGGAGGGGCGCTGGGAACCCTGGCTCCCTCTCTCAGGACCCGAGCCGGCTGCCCCGTTCTCAAAGCTGCGCGCTCGCACAGGCGCCAGGGCTCTCGCTCTCCTCTTTTTTCCTTCCATCTCACTAATTTACAAAGTTCTTCTTTAAAAAAAACTCCGTGTTTCCCTGCTGAGACTTTGCCTAATGAAGTATTTTATAGCATCCTCTCCCTTAAAAAGAATGAGGTCGAATGCTTATTAAATTAATTTTTGCTTTAATGTATTTCCTCAATATTTCATGCTGTGGACACAACTGTTTCTGCAAATGACTTTTTCCAAGAAGCCTGATTTATTTTTAATTGTCTATGTCCCTCAGTTTGGGTGCCAGCTACTCTCATTACTTCTGTTTGTTTAGGAGTTAAGGCCTGGAGCTCTAACAGGTAAAGGTTTCTCCTCTTGGTGAGGCAGGGCTGTGTTGTGGGAGCACACCCATCCCGAACCGGGGGGACAAAGTGCTGGTTACTTTCCTGTGGCTTCCAGAAGCGACAGACAAATCACATTCTCTCCCACATGTAAGACATTCTACAGTATAGAAAGGCTGTTTACAGGGCCTATCTTCAAAGCTCCACATTTTGGTGAGGTTTCCCCCCACAGCTTATGAGGTCACTAAATCAGCGGTTGTTTCCATTTTTAAGGAGAGAAGAAGTGACTTGCTCAATGTTTCACGGCTGGCAGGAACACCTGTGCAGTATACATTTCTGACCTTAAAGCTAAGTTTCTTTCTACTATACTCCTTTATTTCTCAAAGAAAGCTCCAACCCCTGTATGCTTTTGTCTTAAATATTTGTGCTTTTTAAAGAAAGTATTTATACAGAAGTAATCTGTATTCATTACGAAAAAAACAGAAGAGAACATGAAGGGGGTTGTGCGTGTGCATGTGCGCACTCGTGCAGACGGTCACTCATGACCCTCCCCGGGAGGTGACCACCGTTCGAAGGACAGGCTGGCAGCGGTTTCCTCTGCCCTTCAGGACCTGCCCGCCCCTCCCCACCTCCTGCACCACCATCTTTAAGCCCAGCTGACGCACGTCTGTTGTCATTGCCCGCGCAGCATTCATTCCCTCCTCTTAATCTCAATTTTCCTTTGGCAAAACACAAATTCACTCCCGAACCCTGCAGCGAATGAGCTGGGCAATCGAGTCAAACCCCCATCAAGGGTGATCACGTGACCTACACTTGGCCAGTCAGAGCCAAGGATCCTGACGGGACTCTGGAGGCGCCCTTGGGCGGGAGCAGCTCTGCTTCTGCCCGGCGTGCAGCTGGAGGTGCCCTCTTGCCACCGGGAGAGGCTGCTCGAGAAGGGGCCGCGCAGAGGAAAGCGGAGCTGGGAGGCTGCGTCCTCGCGCTGTGCTCTTCGGTTGCGTGAGCGGATGCGGTCGTTTTTTGCCGACCCCAGTTGGAGTTGCATTTTCTGCCGTTGGCTTAAAGTAGGAGAGGGAATGACCGTGTGCTTATCGGAGTAGAGCCGGCACAGTTACTTTTAAAATAAAATTATTTTCCGTGCCGCAGTTCAGCGCTTACTGGAAAGGTGCAGAGGGGGAGGATGTTGCCCGAAAGTGTGCAAGGATGCTGAGAGTGTAAGGTTTCTGCTACGACTCAATTCAGGGAGGCCTCCAAATTTATTTCCTTTGTGGGCAGAGAAAATACTTTGTAAAATTTCATTCTTTTGACATCTACCGAAATTTATTTTGTAGCACAGTATGTGCTCTACTCAGTGAACCTCTGCTCTTGAAAAGAGGGTGTGCTGTGTAGCTGTTGGGTGTGGTGTTCAACAAATGTCAAGCAGGTTAAAGTGGTGGATGACATCCTTCAGATGTCCTCTATCTTTTCCGGTTTCTTCTCTAATTGTTCTATCAGTTCTCGACAAAGCTGTGTTAGAGACTCCTACCGTAGAGACTCCTACTGTGATCGTGGCCTGTCTGTTTCATCAGTTTTTCATGCATATATTTTGAAGATGTTTTATAAGGCACGTACAGTAAGGGTCGTATCTTCCTGACTGTATTGTCCCGTGTATCCTAAAGGAAAGTCCCTGCTTGCCTCTACTAACAGCCCTTGTTTTGAAGTCTGTTTTCACTCACACTATTATAAGCACAGCTTTATTATACTTACTCTTCACACCTTTTTTCATCTGTTCTTTTGACTGAGGAACTGAATTTTTATTTCATTTTTCGAAATTCATTTTGTTGAGGTCACAGTGGTTTTTAACATTGTGTAAATTTCAGGTGTGCGTCGTTATATTTTGACTTCTCTGTAGACTGCATCGTGTTCGCCGCCAGAAGTCTAGTTGCCATCCCTCACAGTACACAGGTGCCCCCTTACCCCTTTCGCCCTCCCCCATCACCTCCCCCTTTGGTAACCACCAATCTGTTCTCTGAATCTGTGTGTTTATCTTCCACGTATGAAGGAAATCATACACTATTTGTCTTTCTCTGTCTGACTCATTTCCCTTAGCATAATATCCTCAAGGTCCATCCATGTTGTTGCAAATGGCACAATTTTGTCTTTTTTAATGGCTGAGTAGTATTCCATTGTGTGTGTGTATGTATATGTACACACCACATCTTCTTTATCTATTCATCTGTTGATGGGCACTTGGGTTGTTTCCAGGGCTTGGCTATTGTGAATAATGCTACAGTGACCATAGGGGTGCGTATATCTTTTCAAATTACTGTTTTCATGTTCTTGGGATAAATACTCTGAAGTGGAATAGCTGGATTATATGGTGTTTTATATTTTTAATTTTTTGAGAAATATCCACACTATTTTCCATAGTGTCTGCACCAATTTACACTCCCACTAGCACTGTATGAAGGTTCCATTTTCTCCACATTCTCTCCAACACTTATTTCTTGTCTTTTTAATAGTAGCCATTCTGATGGGTATGAGGTGATATCTCCTTGTAGTTTTGATTTGCATTTCCCTAATAATTAGTGATGTGGAACACTTTTCATGTGCCTGTTGGCCGTCTGTATGTTTTCTTTGGAAAAATGTCTGTTTATATCATCTGCCCATTTTTTGATTGGATTGCTCATATTTTGTTGTTGAGTTTCATGATTTCTTTATATATTTTGGATATTAACCCCTAATCCAATATATGATTCACAAATATTTTCTCCCAGTTGGTGGATTGTCTTTTCATTTTCTTCATGGTTTCCTTTGCTGTGCAGAAGCTTTTTAGTCTGATGTAATCCCATTTGTTTATTTTTTCTTTTGTTCCCCTTCCTGAGGAGACGTGGTATTCACAAAGATACTGCTAAAACTGATGTAAAAGAGTGCACTGCCTATGTTTTCTTCTAGGAGTTTTGTAGTTTCAGGTCTTATCTTCAAGTCTTTAACCCATTTTGAGTTAATTTTTCTGTATGATGTAAGATAATGGTCTACTTTCATTCTTTTGCATGTGCATGTCTGGTTTCCCAACACCATTTATTACAGAGACTTTCCTTTCTCCATTGTATGTTCTTGGCTTCTTTGTCAAAAATTAGCTGTCCGTAGATGTGTGGTTTATTTCTGGGCTTTCAGTTCTATTCCATTGATCTGTGTGTCTGTTTTTCTGCCAGAACCATGCTGTTTTGGTCACTATGGCTTTGTAGTATATCTTGAAGTCAGGGATTGTGATGCCTCCAGCTTTGTTCTTTTTTCTCAGGATTGCTTTGGCTATTTGGGGTCTTTTGCTGTTCCATTTAAGTTTTAAGATTCTTTCTCCTATTTCTGTGGAAAATGTCATTGGGATCCTGATTGGGATTGCTTTGATTCTGTAGATTGCTTAGGTAGTATGGCCATTTATTTTGACTATGTTTATGCTTCTAGTGCATGAGCACGGAATACCTTTGTGTCATCTTCAGTTTCTTTCAGTAAGGTCTTATATTTTTCATTAAGTTTATTCCTAGGTATTTTATTCTTTTTGTTGTGATTGTAAATGAGGTTGTACTCTTGATTTCTCTTTCTGCTAGTTTGTTGTTAATGTATAGAAGTGCCACTGATTTTGGTATATCGATTTTGTACCCTGCAACTTTACTGTATTCATTAACTATTTCTAATAGTTTCTTGGTGGAGTCTTTAGAGTTTTTATATACACAATCATGTTGTCCACAAATAGTGACAGTGTTACTTCTTCCTTTACAGTTCGGATCCCTTTTATTTCTTTTTCTTGCCTCATTGCTCTGGATAGGATTTCTAATACTTCATTGAATAAGAGTGGTGAGAGTGGGTATCTTTGTCTTACTCCTGTTCTTAGAGGAATGGCTTGCAGTTTTTCACCATTGATTATGATGTTGACTGTGGGTTTGTCATATATGGCCTTTATTATGTTGAGATTATTTTCTCTATACCCATTTTATTGAGAGTGTTTATCATAATCGATGTTGAATCTTCTCAAATGCTCTCCCTGTATCTGTTGAGATGGTCATGTGATTTTTATTCTTAATTTTTTTAGTGTTGTGTATCACACTGATTGATTTGCAGGTGTTGAACCATCCCTGCATCCCTGGAATAAATCCCACTTGATCATGGTGTATGATCCTTCTAATGTATTGTTGGACTTGATTCGCTAATGTTTTGTTGAGGATTTTTGCATCTATGTTCACTGGTGATATTGGCCTGTAATTTTCTATTTTTGTGTTGTCCTTGTCTGCTTCTGGTATCAGGGTAGTGTTGGCCTTGTAAAATGAGTTAGAAAGCATCCCATCCTCTTCAATTTTTTGGAAGAGTTTGAGAAGGATAGGTAATAAATCTTTGAATGTTTGGTAGAATTCACTAAAGAAGCCATCTGGTCCTGGACTTTTGTTTTTTGGGAGGTTTTTTATTACTGTTTCTATCTCTTTACTTGTGGTTAATCTATTTAGATTCTCTGTTTCTTCTTGATTCACTTTTGGGAGGTTGTGTGATTCTAAGAATTTATCCACTTCTTCTAAGTTATTCAATTTGTTGGTGTATAGCTTTTCATAGTATTCTCTTTTAATCCTTTATATTTCTGTGATATCTGTTGTAATTTCTCCTTTTGCATTTCTTATTTTATTTATTTGAATCTTCTTTTTTTTCTTAGTGAGTTTAGTTGCGGTTTTGTCAATTTTGTTTATCTTTTCAAGCTCATAGTTTCATCGATTCTTTCTATTGTCTTTTTAGTCTCTATTTCACTTATTTCTGCTCTGATTTTTATTATTTCCTTCCTTCTACTGACTTTGGACTTTGTTTTTGCTAATTTTCCAATTCTTTTAGGCATAGTGTTAGATTTTTTATTTCAGATTTGTCTTACTTTTTGAGGTGGGCCTGTATTGCTGTATGCTTCCCTCTTAGTACCACTTTTGCTGCATCCCATAAATTTTGGTATTTTGTGTTTTCATTTTCACTCTGTGTCTTTTGACCAATGAATTCAATCCATTTACATTTAAGGAAAGTAGTGATATATGAGGGTTTAATGCTGCCATTTTATCTTTCATGTTCTGGTTTTTCTATATTTCCATTGTTTCTTCTCCCTGTGTTTCTGACTGCCATGTCAGTTTTGTGGTTTTCTGTGATGTTTTTCTCAGTTTGCTCCTTATTTATGATTCGTCACTCTCCTCTAATTTTTTGTTTTGTGGTTCCCATGAAGTTTGTATAAAAGATCTCATAGATGAGACAGTCACTTTTCTGCTGATAGCTTCTTATCTCCATGAACCTGTGCAGGTTCCATCCTTTTCTCCTTCTATGCTTTTGTTCTCAGAAATTATCCTTTTTTATGTTGTGAATTTGTTACCAAATTGAAGTGGTTATAGTTATTTTTGATTCTTTCTTTCCCTTTAGCCCTTATGTTATAATTAATTGTTTACTAGCCTGTTCTGATGTAGAGCTGCAGTTTGCTGATTGTCTGTTTATCTCCTTGCTCAGAGCTTTGTAAACCTTTGCTTCTCATTTCAGGCAGGAGGGCTGCTTTCTGGTAAGGCAGTTCTAGTGATGATGGACTCCCTCAGGTTTGTTTGTCTGCGAAAGCCTTTATATTTCCTTCATATCTGAGGGGTAACTTATTTGGATAGAGTGTTCTTGGCTGATACTTTTTGTTTTCCATTATTTTGAACAAATCATTCCACTTTCTCCTAGCTTGTAGAGTTTCTGCCTGATGGGGGTTCATTTGTAACTTCTTTTCTTCTCCGTGGCCGCCCTTAATATTCTTTCTCTGTCATTGACTTTTGACAGTTTTAATATAATGTGCCTTGGAGAAGATCTTTTCTCATTGAGATAATTAGGAGTTCTATTAGCTTCATGCACTTGTGTATCCAGTTCCTTCTGTAGGTTCAGGAAGTTCTCAGCTATTATTTCTTTTTCTTTTTTAAGATTGGCCATGAGCTAACATCTGTTGCCAGTCTTCCTCTTTCTTTTTCTTCTTCTCCCCAAAGCCCCAGTACATAGTTGTATATTTTAGTTGTGGTCCTTCTAGTTCTGCTGTGTGGGCCGCCGCCTCAACATGGCCTGATGAGTGGTGCCATGTCTGTGCCCAGGATCCAAACTGGCAAAACCCTGGGCCTCCGAAGCAGAGCACGCTAACTTAACCCCTCAGCCAGGGGGCCAGCCCCTCAGCTATTATTTCTTTAAATAAACTCTCTTGGGGCCGGACTGGTGGCGCAGCGGTTAAGTTTGCACCTTCTCCTTCTCAGCGGGCTGGGGTTAGCAGTTCGGATCCCAGGTGTGGACATGGCACCACTTGGCAAAAGCCTTGCTGTGGTAGGCATCCCACATATAAAGTAGAGGAAGATGAGCACAGATGTTAGCTCAGGGCCAGTCTTCCTCAGCAAAAAGAGGAGGATTGGCAGTAGTTAGCTCAGGGCTAATCTTCCTCAAAATAAATAAATAAATAAACTTTCTGCTCCTTTCTCTCTCTCTTCTCCTTTTAGGATATCCGTTATCCTTCTGTTGCTTTTCCTAATTGAGTTGGATATTTCTTGTGGGATTTCTTCATTTTTTAAAAATCTCACTTCTCTCTCCTCCTCTACCTGAATTATTTCTAGATTTCTATCTTCAAGCTTGCTAATTGTGTCTTCCATATAGTCTGCTCTATTTCCTATGCTTTCTACTTTATTTTTCATCTCATTAATTGTGTTCTTCATCTCCAGAATTTCTGGGTTTTTTTTTTTAGAATTTCACCTTATTTGGTGAAGTATGCCTTCTGTTCATTAATTTTGTTCCTGAGCTCATTGAACTGTCTCTCTGTGTTTTCTTTTAAGTTGTTGAGTTTCTTCATGATGGCTACTTTGAATTTTCTGTCAGTCAGATTGTCATCTTCCGTGACTTCAAGTTTGGATTCTGGAGAGTTGTCATTCTCCTTCTGTTCTGCAGTGTCATGGTAGTTCCTCATGGTGCTCGATGAGTTGATCCTCTGCTGGCACATTTGTGGTAGTAAACGCCTTTCTCATTTGGGTGAGGCTTTGGTCACTTTGGTCTGAGCTGCTTCTGGTTGTGTTTGAGAGCCTGCACTTTCCACCCTCTGCTGCCTCTGCCAGGGGCTCATCAGTGCCCTCCCTGTGTCACTCATGCCTCTGAGGTCGCTGGTGCCTTGCTGCTTACGATGTTGCAGTTGCAGCTCTCGTCACTTGGGTCACCAGGATGCTGCACTTCTGCTGCTTCTGGGGTCGCTTGGATCTCATTTTCCCCCACTGACTCTCTGTGGGCTCTCCACAGGCTCAGGTGCTGCTGCTCCTGGGCTGTCTGGGTGTCCTGGTGACACTGCTGACAGGGTTGCTGGGTTCATGGGTGTTGCTGCTGCTGCCAGGGGCCCGGTGTCTTGTATGCAGGCCTTGCTGTTGATAGGGTTGGTGTCGGGGGTGCCGCCACTGGGGGCTGGGTCATGGGTATTGCTGTGGCTCCTGAAGCCTCAGGTTGCAGGTGCCACTGCCACTGGTAGAGCGGGATAGGGGCTGAGCTGTGATTGCTGCTGCTGCTCCTGTAGCCTCTGGTCTCTGGAGTCAGTGCATTTTTTGAAACCTCAGGTTAGGACACCACTGCCACTTCCAGGGGTATTTCCGTTTTGGATGCAGCCCTCACTACTGGGAGGGCCAGCTTCGGTGTCGCCACTGCCAGGGGAGCAGGAGAGCACTGGGTTGCCAGCACTCCTGTGTTTCCTGAAGTGTCAGGTAGTGGCTGCTACCCCCTGCTGCTGCAGAGGGGCCAGGCATGGGCCACGAGTGCCACTGCTGCTCCTGCAGCCTCTGTGCTCCCATGCCGGTGCGCTTTTTGAAACCTCAGTCAGTACTGGTGGTATCCGTGTTTTGGATCGTCACTGAGGGAGGGGGAGGGAACTGCTCCCCTAGTTCCACTGCCTCCTCGAGGTCCAGGCCACCCGCCTTCAGATGCACGGATGTGTGCGTCCCTCAGGCATCTTACTGTGCTGAGCAGGGAGTCCTTCCTTGGTCAATGGGTGTCCTATTGGTTGTAACCTAGAGGAGAATCCAAAGGAAACAACTCACTTCACCATGATGCTGACATTGCTCCTGACTGTTTTCATCTTTTTTACTTTCGATCCATTCTTGTATTTGAATTTAATGTGTGTCTGTTTTAGGCAGCATGCACTTGGTTCTTGCTTTTTTACCCAGTCTTAAAAACCTCTGCCTTTGATTGCAGTGCGTGTTCTTTCCACATTCAATGTAATTATTGACACAGTTGTGTTGAGATCTGCCATGCTTCTGCTTGCTTTCTTTTTGCCTCATCTGTTTGTTGTTGTTGTTTCTCTGTTCCTACTTTTTTGCCTTGTTTTGAGTTAATAAAATATTTTAGTATTCCCTCTAAATTCTCCTTTTGGCTTTCTATCTATATATCTTTGCATTATGTTTTTAGTGGTTTTAGGGGCTACAATACCCACCTTCAACTTAACCTATTCTATTTGTGGTTAATATTGAGTTACTTTAGACAACATAGAGGAGCCTTGAAACAGTGTATTTCATTTTGCCATCCTCTTTTTAGTGCTATTTTTCATAGATATACACTATGTAGTATAAAACCATTCCTGTAGTATTAAAACTTTTAAAATATTTTGTTATTAAAGTATAATACATTTTTAAAAAGAAGTCTTATATTTTTTTCAAAAAGAAAATTTTAAATATGGTCTTTTTAGTTTACTTACATACCTGCTGTTTCCACAGCTCTTTATTTCTTCAGCGTAAGGAACTTCCTTTAGTGTTTCTTGTGGTGCAGGTCTGTGAGTGACAAATAATCAGTTTCCCCCCTAATGTCTTTGTTTTACCTCCATTTTTGAAGGCTCTTCTCTATGCACCTAATATCCTCGATTGGCAGCTCTTTTCCCCCTTCAGTACTTTGATTATGTCGTTCCTGTTTCTTTCGTTTTGCCTTGTTTATGATAAGAAATCAGTCACTCTCCTCAGTGGTTTTCCCTTTAGTATTCCCCCTCGTTTTTGCTGGCTGCCTTCAAGATGTTCTCTCTTTGGCTTTCACAACTTGGAATATGCTACGTCCAGGAGAGTTTTCTTTAGTTCTTTCATACTTGGGGGAGTTTTGGGATCTGTAGGTTAATGTTTTCAACCAAAATTGAGACTTTTGGGGCTATTATTTCTCTGAATATTTTCTCTTTTCCTTTATTTTAATCTTCTAATTCTAGGATTCAAATACCATGTATTTTGGACCACAACTGCTGTTGTCTCACACATCTCTGAGGTTCTTTTCATTTTCTTTTGATCTTGTTTCTCCATATACCTATGACTTGAGTAATTTCTATTGATCTGTCTTCAAGTTTACTGGTTACTTTCTCTCATTTAAAATATGCTATTCAGCCTATGTGGTGTCTTTTTAATTTTAGTTATTATATTTTTTAGTTCTGGAATTTCTGTTTTTATTGTTTTCATTTCTCCATTAAGATTCATTTTCTGTTTGTTCACTTGTACCATATTTTTCTTTAATCTTTTGAATGTAGTTTTTCTTTAATTATTTGCATGTGTGGCTACTTTGACGTCTTTGCTGAGTCAAACCTCTGAGTTCACACAAAGTCACTTTCTTTTTTCTGTTTTGAAGTAAAAATTGTATAGCTCTAAGGTGTGCAGCATGGCGTTTGATCTACATACTGAAATGATCACTACAGTCAAGTTAATTATCCATCTCCTCACAGAATCAGTTTCTATTGGCTGCTTTTTTCCCCCATTCTTTCTTTTTTTTTTTTAAGATTTTATTTTTCCTTTTTCTCCCCAAATCCCCCCGGTACATAGTTGTATATTTTTCGTTGTGGGTCCTTCTAGTTGTGGCATGTGGGACACTGCCTCAGCGTGACCTGATGAGCAGTGCCATGTCCGCGCCCAGGACCCGAGCCAGTGAAACCCTGGGCCGCCAAAGCAGGGCACGTGAGCTCAACCACTCAGCCACGGGGCCGGGCCCTCCTGATTCTTTCTATGTCTAGTAACTTTTAGATGAAAAGTAGGCCTCATGGATATGCTTTAGGAAGTCTGGGTCCTGTTGTGCTTGTTTGAGGGTTTTGTTTTCGTGTGTGGTGGGTGTTAATTTGCGCGGACTCAAGCTGCAGACTTCGACTCCTCTGCAGTGTGCAGCCGCTGGTGCCTCTGCTCTCTGTCTTGCTCCTTGATGCTGCCTTTTAATATGGTCTCCGTTGTGCCTGTGTGATGGGTGGGCAGCCAACGACTCACACAGAGAGGGCTAATGCTGTGGTTTCCTTGCTTGAGAGGTTCCCCCTCCCTGCAGTTTGTAAAGTTTTCTTGCCTTGAGTCTTGACCTCTGACACTTCAAACCCGTGAGGCTTCATCTTTCTTCTGCTCACTGCCTGAGCTGTCATGGCCGGGGTGTGCCTGCGTTTAAAAAACATCGCACCCACAGACTGTCCCCTGGGTAGCTCTTTCTTGCATGAGCACGTTTCTCTTTTATCTCTGGCGGTTTTTTAGCCAGGCTGCCTGGGTCTCCCTCATGTATATGTTATTTAGCTGTCAGCACTTGTGTTCTTCCAAGATTGCTTGTCTTTAAATTTTTGCATCTATATTCATCAGGGGTATTGGTTGGTAGTTTTCTTGTAGTATTCTTATCTGGCTTCATTAGCAGGCTAATGTTGGCTTCATAAAATGAGTTTGGGAATGTTACTTCCTCTTCAATTTTTTGGAAGAATTTGATAGGAATTGTCATTAATTATTCTCTAAATGTTTGGTGGAATTCTCAGTAAAACCATCTTGTCCTGGGCTTTCTGTTGGGAGGTTTTAGAATTTTGATTACCAATTCAATCTCTCTACTCATTATTAGTCTGTTCAGAGTTTCTTCATGATTCAGACTTGGTAGGTTGTATGTTTCTAGGAATTTGTACATTTCTTCTAGCTTGTCCTCAGGGAGGTTTTTAAAAAGACAACATGTCAGGGCATGTTTGCATGGGGGTAGTGTGGCTGAAAGATGACACGGGGAAGAGGACACCAGAGGGAATGGGACCCTCGACTGCACAGGGTGCCCAGCTGTGTTAACACGAGAAGGCAGAGTGTGAGCGCAGATGGAAGGAGGTTGGTGGGTTTGGTTTGGGGGAGATGCGGAGATCTCCATCATACCGTTACTCTATTGGGCTTCTTTGGCGCTGTTCCGCATCTTCTCAGTCCCACCTCTTGTTCCAGCCATTGACGTGAAACAGAGTTTCATCCTGGCTCTGACCAGCATTGCACGGATGCAATGTGACATCGGCTGACCCAGCTCTGCCTCTGTTCCTGCCCCAGGATTTCTCTGATCTTGAGGTGTTGTGCACCCAGGAATTTATTTGACAGTTACGCATATTAAACCCAGATGTCCCAAGAAGTCACTGCCTGTGGGGCCACACTTGACCTGTGGGGGATGGAAGTAGTGATCAGCCCCTGCCTGATCAGCCCCTGTGCACGTCTGTGTTCTCCTCTCTTGCTAACTGCTGAAGCCCATGACCCTGGCCTTCTTGCAGAGCCCATAATATGCCAACTTTGTTTCTACGTCAAGGCCTTTGAACATACCTCGAACACCTGCGCCAGCTCTTCCTGCACCACCTCTTCTGGTCCCTGCTCACGTGCCACCCTTGCAGAGAAACCCTTGCTGATCACCCAGTGTGAGCAGAGCTCACTCCCACCACCAGGCCGCCTCCGTCTCATTTCACTGTTTATTTTCCAGGAGCTTCTGCCATGCTCTGAGATGCTCTCCTTTGTCATCGTTTACCTTGTGCGGTCTGTGGGTGACTGGATTGTGTACTGGAGGCCTGCTTCCTTGGCCTTACAGCACTTGGATTCACTCCCTGGTCCCCTGGAGGTGCAGGTGCAGCCCTGCCCTCTCACAAAATGTGCCTTCCAGTCGCAGGAGCTGGGCAGGCAACACAGATGTTTCGAATGGGCCCAGTATAAGGAGATAAATGACACCCAGCACTCAACCTCCACAGGGGACCGTGGGGATACCCTTGAGCTCGGACGCCGTCTAAGGAGGGGCCTCCACACTGCTCCTGGTTGTTGCCACCTAGGAACGTGGCTGACTGGGCTTGGCTTTCTGGTTCCTCAAGATAGACCAGTATCTGATTTTGTGTGTGTGCATGAAACCTACAAAGTTTTAAATATTGGCCAAGAATTCCATTTTTCAACCCTTTCTGGGCCAAAGAAACCCAGAACCCATGCTGTACTCCAGAAGTGGCAGGGTTTGGGCTGGATTTCGTCTTCCTCGCTCACCTTGGTCATTCCACGCTCCGTCGCAGTCAAGGCTGTGAGAGTTGGGTGTGCCAAGCTCTAAACGTTGCTTTGCCAGATTCAGAAACCAAGACCTGCTGACAGAAGGCCAGCCAGTACTAACCGGACACAAAGGAGAAGGGTGTCTGCCGGAGTCTGGAAGGAAGGAAGTCGGCTTGATCGCTTTCCCCTGTTTGTCAACAATAAATCCAGGATGCGAAAGCAGTTGAATGCGGGGCCTTTAGATAAAGTACCATAAACCTGTCTTGGATAATTAACCTTTTTTAAGAAGCAAGCGTGTTCAGCACTTAATCTCTGAAAAGGTGTAACGTAGCAAGAATGAGCCATAAATAAAAGAGATGGAAAGTGCAGTTGTGTTTTCCCAATTCATTATGGTGGGTTGGAGCTAATTAATTCATAATGCCACTGAATTGACACTGCGCTATTTGTGTTCATGCAAATTACCTCTTAACTCACGTTAAAAGATGAGCACTCTGAGCAAGTTGAACTTTCAAAGAAGCAAACATTAAGAGAAGGAGAAATAATAATGGTTGTGGTTGGTTATTCATGCTGCTGTAGATAAGATGATTATGTCAACATTCCCATTTGAAACCCTTATTTTCAACAATTTACAACTCAGTCACATAAAACTTAACTCCACTGTGCTCTAAGTCAGTGTTAAGGTATCAATTGGGAAAGGATTACTTTTCTCCTCCATGTTTAAAAGTAGCTTTACTTAATAAGTTAACCAGTTTAAACTTCTCGGGGGTTTAGAAGTTGGCTTTCAGTGTCTGGGTGGGCCGGGCCACTGCCAGGGATGGTTGCTCTCTGACCCTGCTGTTCCAGGCGTCCATGTGGGGGAAATTTCCAGCCCAGCTGGGGGCTGGGGGTTTCTTCACGCTGCCTCACGGGTGCTGCTGTTTGTACCTGCCCCGTAGCCTGGCCCCTTCCTCGCTGGGGTGGCCCTCTTCTGCCTCCCCTCTCCTTCCTGAGGCTCAGGACACACGCACTCATTTGCCTCTTCATTCACTCAGTGTGTGTTCATTGAACACACAGTGCGATGAGCTGTGTTTTGTGGGGACACAGTGAGCAGAGAAGATACGGGAAAACTCAGGAACCGCTGGAGTTCCTTCCATGAAAACACAACATTGTTTTTATCTGGGATTTCATGGGAATCTATGTTTCAGTTCTTTAAAGGTCCTGATCTGGCTGCAGCAGACACTGTTAGTTGCCCACAGCAGTGAACAAAATGGACTACAAATGGATAGGCGAAGAAGTGAGCATCGTCTTTTCAGACGGCGATGAATACAAGGAAACAGAAAGGATGGAGTGACCGAGAGTGGCGGGCGTGTGGGGGAGAAGACCTGTTTAAACTGGGTGTTAAGGGAGGGCTTCAAGGGGCGATGGCATGTAACCTGAGGACAACAACATGACAGAAAGGGCCGAGCCGTGTGAAGACTGGCGAGTGGAATGTACCAGGCAGAGGGACAGCTGGGGCAAAGCCCTGAGGCTGGGGTGAGTTTGGCATGTCGGAGGACAGCAAGGTGCCCAGGAAAGCTGGGGCACCAACGGCAGGAGGGGGAGCCTCAGACAGGAGTCAGAGCAGTGGGCAGGGCCTGGAAGGGCGGGTGGCCAAGCTGGGCTTCCGTCTCTCCACCCCAGGCCTTTATCCACGGGGTTCTTCCTGGCCTGTCTTCCTCATGCAGTCTGTAGAGAAGCAGGTGAGGTTTGCTTTTTCCACTGCCCAAATGGAGGTAGATTGGTGGATTTATATTTTAATCGTAAAAATAATCAATCTAAAAAGTCAGATAATATAGAAAAATATAAAAAGAAAGTGAAAAACATGTAAAATATACTATAAAAATATATAATATATATTTTGTATATATTATAAAAATAATTCCACTATCCAAAGATGATGATAACGTTTGATGTGCATCTTGCTAGACCTTTTTTGTTTGCAAAAATAGACACTCACACACACAAACACTTTTAACAAAAATCTGATCTTGTGCATCCTGATTTAAAAGCTGCTTTTTTCATTTAACATATTGAGTATCATTTATCCTGTCATTAAGCTTAGATTTACAATGTAACTTTTGGTGATGGCAAAGGCATTTTATGATTATACCCGAATCTAACCAATTCTGCATTAAGTCTGGGGAGAATTTTTCACTGTTATAAACAATCCTGCAATGAACATCTTTGCACATTCATCTTCATACACTTGTCTGATGGTTCATTTCCGACAACAGGACACATTCCTACAACTGGAGTGGGTGGGTCAAAAGGTTTGGGCTGTGAGTGCAGATTGCAGAGCCCCACGCATGGAAGATATCAAGGTCTGCAAGCAGGCCTCCCAGGAGAGCAAGAGAGCTGCCCTCACCCCTCAGGTGGGCAGAGCTCCAAGGCGAGATCTGCCGTCTCCAGCTCTGTCTACCTTGACCAAAGCCCAGAGCTCTTGCTGCCCTGTCTTCTGCTGTCACCAGCGAGTCAGACCAGGTTCTCTTAGGATCTGGGTTTTCTTTCCACCAAAGTGCTGGGAAGAGGTTAGTATCTGGCAGGGTATTTGGCCTCACCATGAGATGAAGTTACAGGGAAAAGAGGTGGAGAGAGGGAAGGTAAGACCTCACCTCTAGAACCTTCAGATGTTCACATCCTGCTCCCTGGAAGAGGTCTACTGAGAGGAGCAGCCGCTGGCTGCAGGAGCCCAGGGGCCCAGCGTCTCCCTCTGCAGAGGCATCTGCTGGGTACGTGGGCACCAGGCGTGTTTACTCCCCCAGATCAGCGGCTGCTCTCAGTGCCTACTTTCTCCCCTCACGCACCCACCTGTCTCTCCTGCCCGCCTCTCCTTCCCTGTGGTCCCTACGCTGGGGCACCTCCAGGCCCCATCCGAACCCAGGCGTCAGGTGCTGTCTCCGATCAGTGTAGTCACTGGCCACACTGCTCTCTCTGGAGCGCAAGAGGCCACATGAGCATTTCCTTACTGCCCTCAACCAGCACCAGGTTCTTTGGGCTCCGTCTGTGTGCATACAGGGCTGTTACAGACTGAATAGAAGGAATTCGGTCATTTTTCCACAACTGTGGACAGAGCAATACTTCTGGGGAGGGGAGCACAAAAAAGTGCAGACCCTGTTCCCACCATAAGGAGTTTCTTTGGTGACATGACAGAAGAGAGTGCAGGGTGTGTCTTGGAAGCTAATGAGGCGTCAACCGTACATCCCACAGGAGTTCAGAGGAGGGAGCCGGTGCTAACAGCAGTGGGGAAAGGCCAGTCAGCACGCGCTCAGGTCAGCACCAGCGGAGGCTGTGCCGAGCGAGCAGGGTTCGCCCCTCTCTCCCGTGGGAGACACACTCTTCTATCCCCCATTTTGCTGTGGGAGAACTGAGGCAAGGAGACACGAGATGAGAGCAGAGCTGGACATTCCCCTGGGGCCTCCTGGGTCCACCAAGGCTTCCTGGGGCTGGGAGCCAGAGCTGGACCTAGACCCAGAGAGGGACGAGCGGGCGACAGAGGGCGCTCCAGGCGAGCACCGTCACAGGCCTGGCGGGGCGAGAGGACAGCCGAGGCCTTTCATCTTTCATCATTCCCATCCCTTCCAGCTCCACCATTAACACGACAAATCATCAATTATTTGGACTTGACAAATCAAATTGCAAAGAATTAAATAAGTTGTAGATCAATATTATCTGAATGATCAATTAATCATTCCTTATAATTAAAACTACCAACTCTTAATACCTTTCAGTTACACTTTATTGCACAATTTCTAATTCAGAGCTTTTAGGCAATTGTATTGATTGCACGTATACTTGGTAATCAAATAATTTATTAATCAGCACACCTCATTACGGGAGGTCTGGTTTAATTATCATCACCTAGATGCAGAAGGCGGGGTGAATTCAGCTTGGACTTTTCTTAAGATGCTGACGGTTTGCCATTTCATTCTGTGTTGTGGTTCTACATGCTACACAAAGTTCCTTCTTGTGTGAAAAGAATTGTAAGAAAAATGGGCGACTGTACTTACAGAGCAGGTAAATGGATGAACTCAAGTGGTTCTTCAAAATTATGTTTTAACTTTAATCTTTTTCACGGAGGTTTTGCGACATAATTTATCCCTGGTGTGCTTGGAAAAGCGCTCTCAAGATTCAGGGGTGAAAGGGCCTTTGGACCTACGATTGGGTGCTGTCTCCGGGATTGCCTCGGAATACAAATGAAGTACCAAGCACGTTATGATCTGCTTCCTTGCCTCCACTGATTTTGAAATAAGTACAAATAAAAGTTCTTATTTAACCTATGAATTTATTATTCCAGTGGCAACACTGGACAGCTAGTGGTTTGATTTAACTTCCCTTAATGTTTTCTGAGCAACATTATGAAGGGGAAATAATGACCTGTAATTGGGTCCACAGGTCCTGCAGGGGCCCCAGTGGGCCTGCGCCTCCTCCTCACTTCTCTGGCTCACACTCCAGCCCCCAGGGATGCCAGGGATGTCCTGGGGACCGGGAGGCCAGTCCTCCCCAGGGGGCCTCTGCTGAGTCTCTCCCTGCAAACGTGGGGTCCAGGCAGCAGAGCCTGGATCGCATCTTCCCCTGAGTAACGGGCAAAGCTTCACAGAGGTTCCGAGCGGAGTCCAAGCTGAGTGGGGCAGAACCTCCTGCTTGGGAACAGGATGACTGAAGCTACAGAGCTGTGATACTGCTGGGGAGGGGAGGGGGGAGCTGAGAGGAGGAGACACCCTACCTCAACCCACTCTTTGCCCTCTGCAGGCTGCACCCCCCCACTCACTCCCCACTTCTCTGAATACCCGCCTCCCTCCGGAAGGTGTGCAATGCTCTGTCAGAACAGCTCATCCTGGACCTGCCTCTCAGGGTCCTCCCCACTCTGCGGGACGCGAGGAGGAAGCCCTCACATGACCCAGAAATTATGGTTGTTTAGAAGACAAAGTGGACCACGTGCCAAGTGCTCCCATGTGGAAAAAGGTTTGCTTGCCTTGCACGCTGTGTCTGCCAGAGTCAAAGCAGGCAGACGAGCAATGGGATGGCACTGTCCCCAGCTGTTTCGCCGCTCGCTGGTCTCATGGTTCCCATTCCTGGAGAAAGAAGGCCCAAGCTTCTCAGCGTAGTGTGCAAGCCTCTTCACAATGGGGCGTGGTGGTAGGCAGAATTTTAAGATGGCCCCCAAGATTCCCACCCCTGGTGTAAACGCCCTGTCTGTCCCTTCCCCTGCGTGTGGCTGGGCCTGACTTGATCAGTTCAGCCCTTGTCAAAGAGGGTCCAGAGGTTGGAGATAGAAGAAGTCGGAGAGATTCTTCTCCTGGGCTTGAAGGAACAGCTCTGTTGTGGCGAGGGCCGCGCGGCAGTGAACTGCGGTGCCCTCTAGCTGCTGAGGGCCTCAGTCCTACGACCGCAAGGAACTAGGCTCTGCCAGCAGCCTGGGGGCCTGGAAGAGGACTCCGGGCCTCAGGTGAGATCACAGCCCCGGCCGACATCTTGATTGCAGCTGGTGAGACCCTGAGCAGAGGACCCAACTGAGCTGGACCCCTGCCCACAGAAACCGTGAGACGATAAATGGGCCTTGTTCTCAGTGGCTGAGTTTGAGGTATTTGTTCCACAACAGAACACAAATAAGGGCCCAATCTCCATATCCCTCTCCCACATAGGTTCTCTTCTGCCCACTGGAAAGCACTCCCCTCCCGCCATTGCCTTCAGGCCCCTGGGCACCTGAGGTGCTCTCTGCCTGTCCCCCTCCCCCAGAAGCAGACCCTGAGGCAACTAGACACATGTTGTTTATCTGGGAGGCGGAGAGAACACCAGCAGAGGAGGGAAGAAGTGCGGCAGGAAAGGGAAGCAGCCAGTAGGCGATGTGTCATCAAGCCAGTTACCGTGGGCACCTGTTGCTGAATCCCACGGGGAATGCTGGGGACAGTGCACAACACACACCTGGAGGAGCCGACCCAGAGGAAGGCAGCCGAGGAGGGCCGCCGTGGGGAGTGGGCTGCTCATTCCCCCGCATCTGGCCTGCCGTGTGGGCGAGAGAGCCTCCAGCAGAGGAATTCAAGGGCTGGCACGGGGAGTCTGGGGAGGGGATGCAGGCAGCACCGAGGCAGCACTTGCCACACTGCTCTTCTGCCTGCTGGCCTCCGCCGCGTCCCCATGGCAGGCTCCCCGGCCCCTCCTCAGGGCACCATGCTCCGAGCCCTCCTGCTTCACCATGCTGTGCCCTGCAGCCTCTGCTCCTCAGCACTTGCTCCTGGTCTATACATCTGTTGGCATCTTCTCATTGCGTGTCACACACCTGGGCACACAGTGGGGCTCTCTCCCCCTGCAAACCACGAGCCCCTCCAGCCCGGGCCCGGCACCTCGCAGGTTCCCACCCTCACTTGATGGGTCCATGAGGCACGTTTTTCCTGAGGAGGGTCCCCCTCAGTGTGGTTGAGACCCCTTCAACCCTCTCCCAGCATCTCAGAGCGCCCTTTCCCTGCTCTTGCTTTCTCTTCTCATAGAACACATCTCCATCTGGCATATTTGATATGTTTGCTTGTTGTCTACCTTCCTCTACTAGACTGTCAGTTCTTCAAGGCCAAACACATTTATTTGTCCAGCGCTGTAATGGCAGCAGTGGGCGCACAGTATCGCCCGGCACGTAGAAGTCACTGGGTAAAAATCTTTTGAATGAATGAATGAATGATACTCCAAGGGCCCTTAATTACTTATTAACTTATTGAGCAATTCTCAAGCCTTATTTCATTTTGACAACAAACTTCTGAGGTCAGTATTTTTATCTCCATTCTCAGATGGGAAACTGAGGCTCGGAGAGGTTCAGTAACTTGCCCAAGTGACTCACACAGCAAGTAGAGGAGTTGGGACCGAACCCTGGCAGCCGGACCCAGGAGCCAGGGTAGCTATTCTATACACATGAGTTCAGATAACGCGATGCACTTTTCAGGGGCCCTGTAATGCAATCGGGCTGTACAAAGGGGGAGTTTTGGGGGCCACTGTTGCGGCTGGCTCTGCAAGAAATGGATGTGCGGCTGACGGAGAAACTGATACGGTTTTCAACAAAGCCTGCAAATTCATCATACTTAATGAATGTGACTAATGGGTGAAAGGAACGAGCAATTAAAATACTAGCACATCTGAACTTCCCCTCCCTGGCTAATTTCTTCTCCTCTCTGGGGTTACCATTTTTCAAAGAGGTAGGGGCACAGAATGGCGGGAACAGATTTTATGGAACAGAAGTGCATTTTAAATGGCTTAAATTGGGACAGTCTGTGCAGTTCTCAAGTGGCTGTCAGTCTTCATGTCTCGCTGCTCAAGCGAGGGATGTGGGCTGAGGGGAGAGGCTGAAGCTGTCACAGTGCCTGGAACTGGAAATGGGAAGCCAGGCATCCCCGGGGCAATGGCGTGGAACCGGGAGGCAGACGTGGGGCCCTTCAGCTAGGGGGCTGACGGTCTTTCTGCTCAGGCACAAAGTGAGGTGAAAGTGGCTGAGGAGGCACGTCCCCCAAGGCAGGGCCTGGGCCTCTCACTGGCTTTGTGTGTTATCCAGGATCATTGCAGAACTACCGTGGTATAAAGACACTTCGAGGACGTCCTTGGACAATCCTGGCACAGTCTCCTTGGAACACACTTCCCTCCCTGGATCCATACACACACACCCATTGTCCAGATGGAAGCATCAAGAATTTAGGGAACAAGAAGGATCTCAGAATACAACTCGCAGACTTGGGACTGGGAGATTCCGCTGCTCATTCGCATCCTACTACTTTTGGCAACAGATCCCGTTTGTTCATGGAATTGTATAGACCGAGGTCCCACACTCAGAGGCCTCAGCGGATAGGGAGGTAATGTAACTGAACGAGGTGAGCATGATGGAGAAGAACCCAGATCAGCAAGCTGGTTCTCACCCCAGCCTTTTTCTACATGAGGACCCAGGGCTAATGTGGTTAGATCTTCCAGTTTTTAGAGAAAAGACAAACGTGTGTGTGTGTGTGTGTGTGCATGCACCCATGTGTTAGTTTCCTAGTGCTGCTGTAACAAATTACCACAAATTTAGTGGCGTAAAACAGCATGGATTTACTATTTGACAATTCTGTAAGTCGAAGTCTAAAATGGGTCTGCAGGGCTGCTCCTCCTGGGGGCTCCAGGGGAAAATCTGTTTCCTGGAGTTTCCAGCTTCTAGACGCTGCCTGCACTCCTTGGCTCCAGACCCCATTCCTCCATCTTTAAAGTCAGCAACATAACATTTTCTTCCCTCTCTGGTCTCCTGCTTCTTTCTGATAAGGACTCCGTGACTACATTGGGCCCCACCTGGACGATCTTGGATAATCTCATCTCAAGATGCTTAATCACATCTGCAAAGTCCCTTTGCCATGGAAGGTAAATCTTCTCAGGATCCAGGGACTAAGACAGGGACATCTTTAGGGGGCCGTTATTTTGCCTACAACGGCACGTATGTGGGAATACTCACGGTCTGTAAATGGTAGCAAACAATCCTGAGGTTTCTATTACTGAGGATGCCACGCGCACAGGGCTCTGTGCAGAACTGAGCGGGGGAGACACTGAGTCCCAGTCTGTGACCTCTGACCTCTGATTTAAACACACCATCCGTTTGTCGAAAGGAAAGCTCTGTGCCATATCTCTTCCTGCCTTGTTCTTACGTACACTCTGCTTTTCAGAGTTCTTGGGGACTGAGCATCTTACCAAACATTTATGTTTCCAAGCCCATGGCTATTTCCCCTCCTTGGTTTACAAAAACAACATTTACTAAGCTCTTGCTGTGTACCAAACACTAAGTACTTCATGTACATTATTTCTTTTAATCCTCATAGCAAGCTCATTTTTACCCCTCTTTTACAGAATCTGTAAATCTGAGGAATCTGAAGCTCAGCGTTGCCCCAAGTCACACAGCTACAGAGGGTAGAGCTGGTGTGCAGACCAGCTTGTCTGCCCCAGAGCCCATCAAGACACAGCAGTCAAGGAAAGAGAAGCTGAAGCATGAAAGCCAGCAGCCCCTTCAGTTAAAAAAACAACCACCAAGTGGAACCCAGATGGGTCTACTTGGTCCAACTTCCAACGTGCTGGCCGCTCCTGGATTCCAGCCTCCGCCTTCCACGAGCGGACAGATATTCAGCCACAGAGTTCCCCTTCTCCCTGCTGCACCATTGGACTGGAACCCAGAACAAATGGGTTCTTTTACAGATCAATGATAAGGGAGTGACGTCAACAAAATGGCATCACAGGAGACTCCAGTCTCCGTGCCCTACAAAGATCAGCAACTAGGCAGCGATCCGTAAACAACACAGCTCTGTGAGAGCTCTGGAGTCCACTTAAGAAACTTTAGCAACACAGTGGAATGAAAAACCTGAGAGGAACCACTCAAGAAGAGAATCAAGAGAGCTTCATTTTACCTACACCAACCCATTCCCCAAGCTGGCACTGCTCAGTGCCAGGAGGGCATGTCCAAGCTAGAAAGAGTTCTCCTTGCCAGAAAGGGAAGAGTGGGGTGAGCTACCCACTTCCCCAGGCTTTCGGGAGCACTGCACCAAGGTCCCACTTCCATTTCCCCACACTCAGACTGGCGAAGTGGAGACATACAGAGTTGGCTAGGAACAAGGACAAAAAGTAGGGGCTACCAATGTCAGCCGGAGTGTCGGTGGCTCACAGTATGACCTGCTCTGCAGAGGACCCCAGCTGATTTGGTCACTGAAGAAACAAGTGGCCAGCACAAATGCATGGCCCTCCTGCAGATTTCACCAGCTTTTGCCCCACAGGTATTCACGTTTGCTGACACCACCCTCTGCCCCCCACTGGAACTCAGAAACTGCACCAGCAGTCAGCTCGGGCCTCTGAGGCTGCACGAGTGCAAAATACCAGCCTAGACCCCATGGCTGACCCCCACCACCATGCACATGCATGGGGCTAGCTCCCCAAGCTGTGCATTAGATGCTGCTGGCCTGATGCCCATCACCAGCTTCTCTGCAGTGTGCATGCCTCAGGGCAGACTGTGCAGCCAAAGGAGGGCACGCCAACAGCCGGGGCCCCAACAGCTGCCGACGAGCCCATAGTTGGCCCTGGACCTTGCTGCCTGCCTTGGTCCCCCCATTGCGTGTGTCTGCAACTGTCCCTTGCCACTATATAGGCACCTGCAGGTGGCTGCCACACACCTGTGTGTGATACCACTGGCTCCGGGCACCACTGCTGCCTGCCATGGTGCCTAGTGCTGGACCTGGAGGTACTACTGAGGACCCCAACAGCCCTTGTAGGCATCGTGGCCCTCCACAGTTCTCACCAAGGATCACAGAGTTGTCAGTGGTTTTGGACTCCTAAGCTAAAGAGGCAACACGTATCGCCCAGAGCTGGTGCTGCCATATGTCCCACATTGGTGCCCTGCACCAGGAGACCCAGGGTAACATCATGATCCAGTGTGCTCCCACCCACAGATAAAAGTATCCCTTTACTCAAATCAGTACATAAAGTCTGGAAGAGGTGACCACTTCTTCAAATGCAGACACCTACGCAAGGCAACAGGGACTACCAAGAATCAGGGAAAAATGACGTCAGCAAAGGAATAGAGCAAGCGTCTTGTATCTGGCCCCAAGAAATGGTCCAGGAATAGCTCAACAAAGAACTCAAAAGAATTGCTCTACAGATGCCCAGAGAGCTACAAGAGAACAAAGATAAACCATCTAATGATATCAGGAAAACAATATGAGAATAAAATGAGAAGCTCAACAAAGATATAGAAAACATAAAAAGGAACCAAACAAAAATTTTGGAGCTGAAGAATAAAACAGCTGAACTGAAGAATTGGATAGAGAGCTTGAGCAACAGACTAGACCAAGCAGAAGAAAGAATCAGTGAGCTAGAATACAAATCAATTGAAATTATCCAATCAGAGGAGCAAAAAGTTAAAAAGACAGAAGGAATGAAGAAAGCCTACTTGACTATGGGGCACCAGTAAGAGAAACAATGTATGCATCTTTGGAGTCCCAGAAGAAGAAGACAGGGAAAAAAGGGTAGAAAGCTTACTTAAAGAAAAAGTGGCTGAGAACCTCCCAAACCTGGGGAGTGACTTGGACATCCAAGTTCCTCAAGCTAATAAATTACCCTAAAAGCAATCCAAAACAATCTTCTTCAAGACACACAATAATAAAACTCTCCAAAATCAAAGACAAAGAATTTTAAAAGTAGTAAGAGAAAAAAACTTCCTCATACAAGGAAACCCCCTTAAACTTATCAGCCAATTTCTCAGCAGAGACCCTGGAGGCCAGGAGAGAGTTGGGTGATATAGTCCAGGGGCTGAAAGAAGGAAACTGTCAATAAAGGATACTTTACTTAGGAAAGTTATCTTTCAGAAATGAAGGTGAGATAAAGACTTTCCCAAACAAACATAAACTGAGGGAATTCATCACCACTAGACATGCTTCACAAGACATTCTGAAAGGAGTTCTTTGAGCTGAAATAAAAGGATGCTAATTAGTAATATGAAAACGTATGAAAATATACACTACACTGATAAGGCAAGCATATAGTCAGATTCAGAATACTCTAAACTGTAATATGGTGGTGTGTTTATTATTTAACACTAGCATAAAGGTTAAAGAACATTAGTATTAAAAACAGCTATAGGTACAATAATTTGCTAATGTATACACAATATAAAAAGATGTAAATTATGACATCAAAAACGTAAAAGGGATAAGTAAAAGGGTAGTGTTTTCTATGTGATTGAAGTTAAATGTTAAATTGTTACAAGCATAAAATGGACTGTTTTATACATATATATTATGTATGTATATATGATGTTTTGTGCATGCCTCATGGTAACCACAAAGCAAAAACAGATTAACAAAAGATAAAGAGAAGGGAATCAAAATACACCACTACAGAAAATCATCAGTTCACAAAGGAAGGCAGTGAGAGAGAAGAAAGGAATGAGGGAACTACAAAACATCTAGAAAACAATTAATAAAATGGCAATAGTAAGTCCTTACCTATCAAAATTACTCAAAATGTACATGGATTGAATTCTCCAATCAAAAGACATACAGTGGCTGGCTGGATTAAAAAAACTAGGCCAAAATATATGCTACCTACAAAAGACTCATTTCAGCTATAAGGACACATACAGGCTCAAAGTGAAGGGATGGAAAAAGGTATCCCATGCCAGTGGAAACCAAAAGAGAGAGGAGGTAGCTATACTTACATGAGACAAAACAGACTTTAAGCCAGAAATGGTAACAAGAGACAAAAAGCTCATTATATAATAATAAAGGGGCCAATTCATCAAGAAGATATAACAATCATAAATATATATGTGCCAAACATTGGAGCAATGAAATATATAAAGCAGATATTAACAGACCGGAAGAGAGAAATAGACAATCCAATCCAATCTAGTAAGGGAATTCAATACCCTACTTTCAACAATGGATAGATCATCTAATCAGAAAAAAAACAAGGAAATGTTGGACTTGAACCAAACTTTAGACCAAATGGACCTAACAGACATATCTAGAACATCTCATCCAACAGCAGCAGAATACACATTCTTCTCAAGAGCACATGGAACACTCTCCAGTCTAGATTATACAAAAGGTCACAGAACAAGTCTTAGCAAATTTAGGAATATTGAAACAGAATTGTGAGCCCAGAAATAAACTCTCGCATATACAGTCAACTAATATTTGACAAGGGAGTCAAGAATACTAAGTAGTGAAAAGGATAGTGTCTTCAATATATGGTGTTGGGAAAACTGCATAACCACATGGAGAGGGGTGAAATTGGACCCCTATCTTACATCGCAAACAAAAATCAACTCCAAATTGGTTAGAGACTCAAACATAAGATCAGAAATTGTAAAAGTCCTAGAGGAAAACAGGGAATAAGCTTCTTGACTTTGGTCTTGGCAATGATTTTTTGCATAGGACACCAAAAGCAGAAGCAAGAAAAGCAAAATCAATAAGTGAGACTATGTCAAACTAAAAAGCTTCTGCACAGCAAAGGGAACCATCAACAAAATGAAAATGCAACCATCAGAATGAGAGAAGATATTTGCAAATCACATCTGATAAGGAATTAATATTCAAAATATATAAAGAACTCAACAGCAACAAAACAAACAATCTAATTAAAAACTAGGCAGAGAATGTGAATAGACATTTTTCCAAAGAAGACACACAAATGGCCAAAAGGCATATGAAAACATGCTTGATGTCACTAATAATCAGAGAAACGCAAATCAAAACCACAGCGAGATGTCACCTCACACCTGTTAGAATGGCTATCACCAAAAAGGCAAGAAGAGATAAGTGTTGGCAGGGATGTGGAGAAAAGGGAAACCCTGTACACTGCTGGTGGGAATGTAAACCAGTACAGCCACTATGGAAAATAGTATGGAGATTCCTCAAAAAATTAAAAATAGAAATACCATATGATCCAGCAATCTCGTTTCTGGGTATCTATCAAAAGGAAATGAAAACAGGATCTTGAAGAGGTATGGGGACTCCCATGTTCACTGCAGCATCATTCACAATGGCCAAGATATGGACACAACGTAAGTGCCTGTCGATGGATGAATGGATAAAGAAGATTTGGTATATCTATCCAATGGAATACTATTCAGCCATGAGAAAGAAGGAAATCCTACCAGGTGGGATAACATGGGTGAAACTTGAGGGCATTACGCTCAGTGAAATAATTCAGATAGAGAAAGACAAATACTGGATGATCTCGCATGTGGAATCTAAAAAAGTGAAACTCACAGAAACAGAGAGTAGAGTGGTGGTTGCCAGGGGCTGGGGGCTGGGGAAATGGGGAGATGTTGGTCAAAGGGATCAACTTCCAGTTAGAAGATGAACTTCTAACAAACTTCCAGTTAGAAGATGAGTAAGTTCTGGGGATCTAATGTGCAGCATGGTGACTATAGTTAATAATACCGTGTTACATAGTTGAAAATTGCTAAGAGAGAAGATCTTGAGGGTTCTCGCCACAAAAAAGAAGTGGTGATTCTGTGATGTGATGGAGGTGTTAGCTAACGCTAGGGTGGTGATCACGTTGCCATATAGAAGTGTATCAAATCAACACCTTGTGATCCTTAACGTTACCCATGTTATATGTCACTTACAGCTCAAGAAAGCTGAAATAAAGATGTCTCTTTGGGTAGGTTGTTTGTCTTCTCTGAATCTCAGATTTTTAATTTCAGATTCTTCATCTAGAAAATGGAGAGTTATTTTTATCATTATTATGGACATTTACGTAGCACTTAATGTGTCCCAGGCATAGTTTTATTCACTTTACATATATTAATCCATTTAATCCTTACAATAACGCTTGGGGAGTAGACACTGTTATTATCCTCATTTTACACCCAGAGGTTATACATAACTCAGCTTAGGACATAGCTTGTGAGGGGCAGAACTGGGCTTGATCCCAGAGAGTCTGGAGAAAACAGTTCCTACTGTGCTCCCCCCATGGGGAGGTTGTGAGGGCCTCGTGAAGGCTCCTTCCCTCACTCGCTCACTCGCTCTCTCATTCATTCTTCGCTGACTCTTACCCACCTCAGAGAGCTGTTGTGATATTAGTGTATTGGTTTACGTAAAGCATTCAAACTGGGCGAGGTGTGTGGGAGCGGCTCTGGAAGTGTCTGGTTGCTGGGACAAGCCTGTGGCTAGCCCAGGCAGGGTGGCCCCTGAGGAGGCCAGTTCCAGTGTTGAGAGTACAACACAGTCCCCGGGGCAATAAGGACCGCCAAGGCCTAGGCCCCGAGGAGGCTCCAGGAGGAAGTGGTCAGGGTGCCGTGGACCTAGAGAGAGGAACACAAGTGAGTCAGCAGGAATCAGAGGCAGCCTTTTCAGAGGAGGTAGGAGACCTGCCAGATAAACACACCACCAGCAAACCCTCAACGGGCGCTCAGCGTGTACCAGGCCCCTTGTAGGCGCTCTACACACATCAGTACATTCACTCCTCCCAGGTGGCATCATCACCACCCCCCTGTACACGTGAGGAAACTGAGGCAGAGAGGGTTTGGGAAACTTGCCCCGGTCACAGAGCCCACACAGCACAGAGTAGAGAAGCTTCTTTGGTTCACACACCCACCGCCATCACAATTCCGTCAAATCTGTGCACTTGCTGGTATTACTATTTACTTAATATTTAAATTAACTCATTTTTGACCTAAATAAATAATGCTTTATTTTACCATAGTCCTTGGAAAATTTGTATGGATAGAAACAAATACCATGAAAGTAAACAATATGATTAAATCCTCTCCAGATTCAACTACCTGCTAAGGGCTTTCAATTGACTCAAGGCCTGTTCTGTTAAAGGGGAGGTGAGCAAGTGATAGAGAGGAATTGAAAATGTGTTAGTACCCAACTGGGGCTTTCTCACTGGTGTAATCACAGGGATTGAAAGAGAAGTAAAAAGGGAGTAACTTTCTCACCATGCGATAAAGTGATTTAAGGACCTACCCTTGCGTCCCCTAAAATCTCACCTAGGGAAACTAAGGCAGTGGTCAAGAGCACGGCCCGGGAAGGCAGACCACTATACTTCCCCACCTGCTGGCTATCCTGCCCTGGGCGCGTAATCCCTCTAAACGCTGGTTTCCTCTTTGGTAAAGTAGTTGTTACTTCGTAGGGACCTTGACTACAAATGAAAGAATGAAGGTAAAGCACAAAATCTACTACATAGTAAACGCCGATAAACATAAACCATGTCATTTTCATTACTATTATTAAGCTTTGCATACAAGTCCCTGGTCTTTTTAAAATTTATTTTTTGTTAGATAATAATAATCATTACAGTAAACACATAAAGGTTACTATGTGCTGGTCTCTGTTTTGGGTTTTACGTACAGTCTTCCATATATATATATATATCCCGATATATACATGGTATAATACACAATATATATGCACATATGTTAACTATTATTATCCCTAGTTAATCTTTATGATAATTTATTCTTGTCCCTAGGCCCCCACTGATGAAGTTTTTGCTCTAAGGGACGCAAAGTCGGCCCACTGGAGGTTCCTGCGGGGCAGACGCCCGCACACGCCAGGAGCCCCCCCAGGCTGACAGGTGGAGCGGCAGCCGCCCCGCCCAGCCCAGATCCGGCCTCAGCGTGGGCTCGTGGCCCCGCCTCCGACGCACACCGCCCCAAGTGGGCCCCGCCCCGCCGGGCGCTGCTCAGCCGGCGCTCTGACGTCACGGGGCCTGCGACGCCTGCGCCTCTGGCGCCTGCGCGGCGGGCGGAAGGTCGTCCGTGTGACCGGCCCGGCTTCTCAGCTGCTGTCGCCATGTTGTCGGTCGCCGCCCGCTCGGGCCCGTTCGCGCCGGTGCTGTCGGCCACGTCGCGCGGGGTGGCGGGTGCGCTGCGGCCCCTGGTGCAGGCCGCGGTGACCCCGGCCCCGGAGCCGCCGGTGCTGGACGTGAAGCGGCCCTTCCGGTGCCGCGAGTCGCTGAGCGGCCAGGCGGCGGGCCGGCCTCTGGTCGCCTCCGTGGGCCTCAACGGTGAGCCGGCTGGGCGGCCGCGGGCTGCGGCCTGTACCGCTCGCTCCGCCCGCCTGGGGAGTCCCGGGGTCCGCGGTCTCGGGGACGGGGAGGCGGCGCGCCGTGCGGGGCGGGCCGACCTTGGGCCTCTGTCCTCCCGGGCCTCCGCGTCCTGGCCCGGCGTTGGCAGCCTCTGTGGGCGTCCCCGCCGCGCGGCCCGGCGGGCTGGTGCCCTGTCCTCGGCGGCCTCGGCGTCCCCCGCTGGGCGGTGCGCTAACGGCCGCCCAGTCTCGGGCTTCCGCCGCGGGGCTCAGGTGGCGGAGTTCTGCCTAACGCCGTTGGCACGCGTCGGGGCGCTTCACGGATGCTCGGAAAAGAGGAGCTGCTGTTCACGTTCGGGAGCTTGCCCGGATCGGCACCACCGATCCCTCCAGCGCTCTTCACCACCCACCCACCCACCGCCGCGGCACAAGCCCGGGCTCAGTGTAGCGGAGGGCAGGGCAGGGCCTCCAGGCCCGGGGGCAGCGGGGGCCCGAGTCAGCGTCGTCCTCAGGGAGAGAGGGGGCGGCGGTGGACGGTGCTGGGAGATGAGACGCCGGGCGTGGGGACGCGCGCCGCGGGCTCCCGCCGGGAGTGTTTCCCGCCTCTGTCGGCGGATCCCCTTTCTCTCCTGTGCTTTGCCTTCCGCTTCTCTTCTCATGCCTGGTATTGGAGACCCAGAATTGGCAGCCTGCGGGCCGCTGTGCTTGTTGTCTGCACGAGCTGCGTGGTTTTCGAAACTGGGAAGATTTGTGGCCTCTTGAAATGCGGGAAACCGGTGACCCTGGGCTCTAGTTTCTCCGTGGACAAGGCTCGTGTCCCGTGCATCGGCCGCCCTGAGCTGGAGCAAGTGCTCTTCCCGTTCCTCGCAGGCCTGCTGGATTCCCTGTTCACCTGCCTGGCCCCGTGGGCAGTTGAGTGGTGACGCTTGCCCTACATACTGACCAGCTGCCCCCCTCTTATTCTGTCTTCATTCACCCAGTTCTCTTTAAATGATCCTCCTCAGGTTTCCACGTTTCCAGGTATCACCCATCTTTTCAATCTCAGTTCAGGATCAGGTCAATAAAATTATGTTTTTGCTGATTCCTTTGTTTTATAGCACATAACATTTTCCATTTCTATTGCATTTACTGGTGATTTCCTCTGAATTTGAGCTGTAGGGTGCACAGACTATTTCCTTTAGTTTTCTATCTCCCACAACCTCGGATTTTGCATACAGTGGTGCAAAATATTTGCGAATGAATGAAGTGGTGATTTTTTTGTTAGAGGGCAGCAGTGGGTTTTGGAGAGACTGTTCAGGGCAGAACAGTGCCCTAGCCCACTGCAAGCCTATTTTTCAGACCTGGAGGTGAGAAACAGTAAGGGAGGAGAAAATGTCGATGGCAAAGTGAAAAGTATCTTTGGAATTTTTCAAGTGCCTAAAGAGTTTCTTCTAAAAATTGGAGCCTTACCTGGTTTTTCCAAGAACTGGTAAATAATCTGGAACCATAAGGCAAACCTCTTTTCTGTAATGCCTTCTGCTTGTAGCTTAAGTTCACTTCAAAATCTGTCTGGGTGGTTTGTGGAAAGCTGGGTAGCAGAGGGTGTGGGATAGAAAGGGGTTGCATCAGATCGCTCAGTTGGGGAGGAGGGTTTCCAGAGTACATCAGAGCTCGCTGTAAAACAAAGCAAAATGAACAAAAACCTGTTTTGTTATATTGCCTTAAATTGTCTCTATTTCTAGATGGTATTTCTCTAAGTATCTGATTTTGCTTTAGTTCAGAACTGAATCTAGCTGGCATCTTTGTTGCTGAAAGTTACACCTAATACAGTTCATGTAAATTATTGAATGTTTTTTGCATTATTTGGAAAAATAAACTGGAAAATGCAGTTTAATTTTCCAAAGTGGTGGTGGTGATGTAGCTCAATATAAAGTGTAGCCTGCTAGATAGAATGGGTGTAGACAACTGGATTTCTTTTGCCACCTAATTTCTGGACGAAATGTCAGAGGTCTTCTATTTAGTGTTCCTGTACATTTCCTTGTGTGCTGTTGTATGGCTGAGGGTTGTAGATACTGTGTTTAGTGTAGAAATATGAACTTTGGTTCCTTCATCTTTCAGGTATGATACAGATCTTTCCTGTATAATCCCAGACGACGCTAAGGGAAAAGAATCATCCTTGATCCCAAGCCCCAGTCCCCACTGACACGTCAGCATGAGGTAGAGGCAGGGTAGTCCGTAATGTAATGTCACTTTGCCGTACTTGTGAATCTCAGATAGTCACGGCCTCTGTCCTGGTTTCCTCCAAAAAATCTTGGGTTAGTTAGAAAAGTACTTGGAGTGGTTTTGATAGGTTTGACCATCGTTTATGAACCCTTCTGGCTTCATAAAGGTATGACTTTGAGAACGATGGGAAGTAGTTGATGTATTCTTTATTGTAATGGTGGCCGCTCACAGAAGTCAGTTAGGATGAGACGGCCTGGGAGACCAAGTTAGAATCGCAGCTTAGATGAAAATGCATTTTATAAGTACGTTTTTTTTTTTTTTTGGAAACAACACGTTTTCTAAAAGTGAGGAATTTTTAATGTCCCTTTTTCTAAAAAGGAAACCTTGTGGCAAATTTCCTAAAATGAGAATACAATTTGCAGAGATTTGCTTCCTGAAATATACTTAAAAGTGATACCAGTGAGCTGGTTTTTTGTCAGACATTTAAAAATGGAATAGGACAGAAGGACATATCTGTTTTTTTAAAAAAATGGACTACTTGCATCCAAAGTACCAGATAAACAATGATTGTTTAACGTTTGCCACAAACATCTGGCCTGTTATGGCCTGCGGTAGTACTGGCCCAGCTGAGAGACCCACAGCAGTGAAAAAGAAAGATAAGGATGCCCCTGCTCCTCTAGAAGCTATTGCCCTTCACTGAGAAGGGGAGTCATGAAATTTTTTCTCTTTTTTGTTCCTGTACTAAATTGAAGTAATTGGTTCTTTTGGAAATTTCGTTTGATCTTGGTAGGTGCCTATTCTGATGCGGATGTCCTTTTCTGCCCATTAGTTAAAGTAATACTGATTTATACGTCAGTCTGAAATAGAAATCTTTAATTTTTCTGCAGCTAAAGTTACGCTAACAGTTCACAGAATGTTATTTATTCTGTAGTGCGTCTTGTATGGATTTTTAGCCGTTCTTCCAGAGAGCAGGTAGATAGGAGTGTAACCTTCGGCATTTGCTTTAATAAATGATCACTCATCAGCTTATTAGGTGGGCTAGATGAGTTTTAGGGTCTCTTCTAACCCAGAGAATATGGGAGGTATAAGCATGATTGTATAGTGTGTCTTGGCAGCGTGGATTTTTGGGAACTTTAAACTGTTGCTGTTCGCAGTGGTATTTGTTTGATGCAACTGAATGGTTGTGAATCCTGAATCAATAGTGTTCAATCAGAAGGAACTCAGTCTACAATATTGTCTTATGATTTCATACCATTATGATAGGTGTGGTTGACTCCGTTTTTAGTATTTTGTATGCTGGCGCTGCCAACTTGACTATTTCCGAGACCACTGAGTGCCATATTTTACATTTTTATAATTTGAGTTTTTGTTTTGAATGCGTAAAGCTGTGTTTCCTGATGTATACACACCCCCTCAGGGTGGTCATCTAATTGTGTTTTTTAACCTTTGTTTATCTTGCAGTCCCTGCTTCTGTTCGTTATTCCCATACAGACATCAGAGTGCCTGACTTCTCTGACTATCGGCGCCCGGAAGTGTTAGACAGTACCAAGTCTTCAAAGGCGAGCAGCGAGGCGAGAAAGGGCTTCTCCTACCTGGTAACAGCGACAACTACTGTGGGTGTTGCATATGCCGCCAAGAATGTCGTCTCCCAGTTTGTTTCCAGCATGAGTGCTTCTGCGGATGTGTTGGCCATGTCGAAAATCGAAATCAAGTTATCTGATATTCCGGAAGGCAAGAACATGGCTTTCAAGTGGAGAGGCAAACCCCTGTTTGTGCGCCATAGAACCAAGAAGGAGATCGACCAGGAAGCAGCAGTGGAAATGTCCCAGTTGAGGGACCCACAGCATGATTTAGAACGAGTAAAGAAGCCAGAGTGGGTTATCCTGATAGGTGTTTGCACTCATCTTGGCTGTGTACCCATTGCAAATGCAGGAGATTTCGGTGGTTATTACTGCCCTTGCCATGGGTCACACTATGATGCGTCTGGCAGGATCAGGAAGGGGCCTGCGCCTCTCAACCTTGAAGTTCCCTCATATGAGTTCACCGGTGATGATTTGGTGATTGTTGGTTAGAGACCTGGACTCAAGTCATAGGCTTCTCTCAGTCTTCCTAGCACCTCAGAAGAGTTATTCGAGAGCAAGCCTTCTGCACTTCAACTTGCTTGATTTGAAGTAGTTAAGAATTGCTAATAATGTATTTGCAAACATTAATGTGAAGTAAATTGGATTCTTTCAATCATTCACCTAATAAAACCACTGTTAAACATTGTTATGCTCAGAGACTTGAAAGATGCAGTGTCTTTGTTAGTTAATTCTAATTAAAAGTTACAGATTGGTGTACAGGGTATTTGTGGAATCTGTAATTTCTCGTTTATTTACCTTCTTTATGTCAGGGACATGGATTCTACAGAGCTCCTGGTTAGGATGAGGTAGAACTAGCTGGGCATCTCCAGGTCCTGGGAGATGTTTGTGGCATTGTCAGAAACGGTAGTATCCAGGTTTCCCTTATTTCGCACGTGAGTCCTGGCTCTGTGTCTGCGTGCCCCCCCACCACCACATCCCCCCCACCCCTGGTGTCATTTGTCTGACGGTGTTGACTTGTCTCTGGGAAAGCCTCCTGAGTGAGGGGTTAGCAGCTTTCAGGGTAGCCCAAGCTCTAGCTGGCTGATAGCCCTGGGACAGATCAGGAAGTTCTATTCATCACCCATGGGGGAAGTTAGTAGTTAGAATTCTTTACTTTTGAGAGGCAGTGGTGGAATATCTGAGAAGTTTCCAAAATGGGAGTGCCCTTTCCTTCATCTGGGGTGGGGATTTGTGTCCCTAATGCATCTGCCTTACCAAGAGGCAGACAGAGTGATGCATCTGAGTCTGGAGGCTGTCTGAAAATGATCCCGCTGGTCCCGGTTCTGTAATGATTACGCTTTGAGGTGTTTCTTCCAGTTGGGTTTGCAGTCACTCACTACTGTTCACTGTGGAGTGAGGGTGGGCACAGGGAGACGGCAGAATTCACACTTGCTTTCTGCCTCCTGCCTCCTGTCTCTAGTCACACAGGTGAAGTGAGACCAAGACCTGACAGGCTCCCTGGGAACTGGGAGTGGGCTTTGCCCTCTGGAGAATTGTGGCTACTTTGATAGGTTTGTCTTGTTTTACTGCTTGGACGTGGATCAGCAATGTACTCCACTGGGGCCACCTTGTGATCACAGGTGCGTTTGTAAAATAGCCAACTAGATTAAGTGGTTGGGTCTTCGAAAGGGAACTGGCCATTGAGGGTTCTGGTCTTTTTTATTTTATTTGAGGAAGATTAGCCCTGAACTAACTACTGCCAGTCCTCCTCTTTTTGCTGAGGAAGACTGGCCCTGAGCTACCATCCATGCCCATCTTCCTCTACTTTATATGTGGGACGCCTGCCACAGCATGGCATGCCAAGCGGTGCCATGTCCACACATTGGATCTGAACCGGTGAACCCTGGGGCACCGAGAAGCGGAACGTGCACACTTAACCGCTGCGCCACTGGGCTGGCCCCAAGGGTTCCAGTCTTTAAGTCAGTAGTTAATGTATCAAAAAAAGAAAATGTTGAAGTTTTGTGCTTATGAGCAGATATTAGTCTTTGGTTTATTTTTACCATTCTAGAAAGAAAATTAGCAGATGTGAAAAATGGGGCACATAACAAGAGTACTTTATGTTCCAGGTCTCTAGATAATGACATTTAGGTGCAAATATTTAAGTGTGAATATGAGACCAAAAGTACCAAACATTACTACTTTTTGGTATGTTCTCTATTTTAAATGGAGCGCTTTCTGATCTTTTGAGCATATGTAGATTAACAAGGAAAAGTTGGTGTTCTTGAACTTAAAAGTCATGAAATACTAGATATAAACATTATAGGTGCACAGTATTTGGTGTCAACATTTGGAGCATCTCACATGAAGTCCCTGTCACCCCAAGAGAAGTTGCTGTATATTTTTGGATATTTTGTTTATTATTGTGGAGATTCTGTTTTTCTAATATTCATGGGGAAAATCATCTTAGACTTTTCTTTTGCTCATGCCAATTTTTCGTGGTGCTAGTTGCCCACAACTTATCGTTTAAAACTATACCAACATATCTTATAAGCTGACAAATTTTGAGGTCGAGTTGTAAGTGGCTACTTTTTTTTTTAATGGCACCCGGAGCTGTTGATCACTTCTTCAGGATATACTAATGTAGGAACTTTGCTGGTATATATTTTTCATCCATAAAATTCTTGCTTGGAGCAACTTAATGGGATGATAAGTAAAAATGCAAATTTTAATTTGAGGGTGTTATTAAACCTCAAAGCATTGTTGAAGGAATCCTTACAACCCAGCAAATCCAGCTGACTGTTCTTTTGTCATCCTATGCAAATTTTAAAGTACTTTTGTTCCTTTGGACCTAATTGAAGTTGCTGAGCTGCTAACACATCCATGGAGGGTAGCATGAGTCGGGGGCGTGGTGTAGTGGTGGAAGTACTGGACTAGAATTTAGGGCGTTAATTCTGGCTTTGCCATTTCCTAGCTGTGGAACCATGGGCCTGTCGCTTAACCTCCCCTGGACGTCTGTTTTCCCATCCTTAAAATCGGGACTGTCGGACTAGATGATTTCTCAGAGTCCTTCCAATGTTAGGATTCTCTGAGCCCCTCAACCCCACCCCAGTAATGGGAATGAGTTTTCTTTGATAAGTGTTTGTTGTGTTTCCAGTTTTTGGTATTATAATAAAGAGATCCAAACTCGGGAGTGGTGGTATCTTAATCAGCTGAGCCAACCTTTCCCAATAGGGCAGCCCGGCTACTCTCGGGGTGTTTGTGGGCATTGTTTCATCCTCATGATGATTGGAGGGTGCTGCTGGTGTTGAGGGGAGCAGGGATGAAAAATCTTCAGTTGTGAGGGGGGCACAGGTCCACACCCTAAGAAGTGCTTGTCAAGTGTCAATAGCACCACTTCCTGTACGCTGAAGTGATACCTCAATATAGTTCATAGTTTTATATTTGAAATGCCAAAACACGGCTGTCTTAGAGGCTACATGGCAATGGCAGACTCAGGCAGGTTGCACGTCCCTGGAAGTATCGGGCGTTCTGTGCTGGAATTGCTGTATTTGGTGGGCTGCTTATGTCTTTCATGCCATTTTGACTGATGATGTTAAACTGATAAATCCTAGTACCCCATTTATTTTTAAATTGTACCCCATTTAGTTTTTTGTTCCACAAGTGACAGGACGAGTAAAATTACTACATGCTACTTTGCTAAATGGATAGAGCAGGGCTATGTTAGCTTTTTGATGATTTTACTGAAACAAGATCTTAGATATTAGGGGGAAATGACTTAAGAAAAATAGAAGAAATATGACCCATTGACATCTTGACATCAGATCATTAACGTGTTTTTACTGGGAATAAAGATTGGGACAATCTTGGGATCCATGACTTTTCAGCATGCTTTAAAAGAGGGTTATAGAAAATGGCCTTTTAAAAAAATTTTGCAGGGGCTGGCCCTGTGGCCAAGTGGTTAAGTTTGTGCGCTCCACTTCAGTGGCCCAGGGTTTCACCGGTTTGGATCCTGGGTGTGGACATGGGCACCGCTCACCAGGTCATTTTGAGGCGGTGTCCCATATAGCACAACCAGAGGCACTCGACTAGAATATACAACTACGTACCAGGGGCTTTGAGGAGAAGAAGAAGAAGAAGAAGAAGAAGAAGAAGAAGAAAGATTGGCAACAGATGTTAGCACAGGTGCCAATCATTTAAAAAAAAAAATTGCAATGTCTGTTAGAAGTAACACCAAATTTACTTTGGTTTTTCTGAGCATACCTTCATAAAATCTATGACTCAATCTGAGGGTGTAGAGGGAGGGCATTTTTCCTTACTTGATATTTATGGCTTGGGATCAAAATGTGCTATCGGTACCCTAATTTTTCTGAACAATGGGAACATGCTATTTATCTGGATGTCAGGTCATTCTTAATTCCCACAGTGCTGAAACTGTCATTTTCTGAATTTTCATGTCATTTGAATATTATTGCTGTTTATATATTAACCCACATACATGTTCATATTTCTCAGAATGATATCGTTGGCCCACTGTTCTAACACACTTTCATTATTGCTCATTGCTTCCCTAGATCACTTCCCTGAGCTTCATGCTCACATCCACCTGCTGCCTGGGCATCTGTGTGGATGTTGCATTAACACCTTAAACTCAACATGTGCAAAAGGAAGTCATCTCTGTTTTCCATGAGCCATCTTCTTTATTGCTGTTAGTAGCCTTCCCATCTACCTGCTAACCTGCTTGGCAGGTAAAAACCTCTAGTCTTTGCTGCCTCCTTTCTCATTACTCCCTCCCCCTGGGCTCAAGTCAATCTCAAAACCCTGCTCATTGGACCTCCTTAATAAAACAGGTCCCTTACTGTCTCTGCAAGCTGTAGCACTCCAATAATGACAGACTTTGAGCACTGACTCCTGGCCACGAGGCCAAGTGTACTTTGTGTATATGATTTCATTTAATCCTCAAAAAATCCAGTCAGATAGGTAATATTGCTATTCCTGGTTTATAGATAGAGAAACTGAGGCACATAGAAGTCCTTTGCCTACAGTCATATAGCTGGTAGGTTGGTGGAGCCAAAATTTTATTTTAATCCAGAGAGTCTGAGTCCAGAGCCTATAATCCTGATCGCCAACCTGTCTTTAATTGGGGCCTCGTCAGTTCTTGCCTGGTCTACTGCAGCAAGATTCCATACAGGTCTGTCTGCTTTCCTCCAATCCTGTCCCCTTAAAACCCTCCACATAATTGCTAAGTAGTGTAGAGCTTAAGAGTATGAGCTTCGTTCCTGGGTTCCAGTCCTGGCGCTGCTGTGTCCTAGATATGTGACCCGACATGAATCAATCTCTTTGTCCCTCTCTTCCCCATTTGAAAACTCATACCCTCCCAGGGTTTCTTTAGGAATTAGTGCATTATCGTTGGTCAGGGATGCCTTCAAAACTTCTTGATGTGGAACCTCCTAACAAGGTCCTCCTTGCCTGCATCCCGTCAGTAAACCCTTTGCTCCAGAACCACAGAATTTGCTGCCTGCTCCCTGCGTTCTCCTTGTTCTCTCTGTCTCTTCCCACACTCGCCTCGCCTGGTTCGCTCTCCTTTTGCTTGTCTTAGCTGGATTGTCCTCTGCCTGCCCTTCAAGACTGCTTAGGTGTGGCACCTGCACCCAAGTCACATCCACTTTTCCAGCAAGTCTCCCCCGAACAGCCAGCCGTATCCATTTAGATATTTCTATTCTCCTCTGTTGTGAAGTCCACTCCTGGTTTGTCTGCCCACCGCCAGGCCGAGGGGGCTGTGCCTGTGACAAGTACTCAGCCATGGAGTCGAATGCTGAATGGGAAAAAAAAAGGAATTTCTGAGTGGCGATATTTGAAAGGAAAAATTTCCAGGGAGTACTTTATAAATATCGGCTCTAACATTAAAAAAAAAAATGGAACAATCATGTAATGTCTGCATATCTTTCTGGGACTTCAGCTTAGAGGAGAAAAGAACTATGTTACAGGATATTTTGGATTTAAATTCAGCCTTTAGCCACAGAAGAAAAAATTGAAAAGAATAAATAATTCAAAATCTTAAAAATCTAGGATAATTTTACTTTATTTCCATTTGCTTCATAATGAACATTTTTCTGCCTGCGTAAGATTTCAATGTCAAAAGGTCTGTCCTTTAGTATTTTATTTCCAACACTTAAGTGCAATGGCCCTCATTTCATGACTTCTGCAATCTCATCTCTCTTTTATTCACTTTCCATCCTGGGATGTGGGAAGGGAACATTTTGCTTAAAGGGGAAAAATATTGTCAAGCAGTGAACTGGTCAGTTCTTCTCTGAGGTAGGAAGGATTGGGGATTATTTCCTCTTTTTTAATGCTCAGCACTACTTATTGGAGGTTAAAAATGTCTTAAGCATAATACTCCCAGGAATGTGAAGATAAGGTGCTTTCTACTCTGGATACCTGAAGGAGACTTGGGTAGACCGCCAGAGAAAGACTGTTCAAGGGCTTGCTCATGTGAATGCTTATGAAAAGATTATTATAGATCAGAAGTCTCTGGTCGACAGCACAAAATTAAAATTAATTTTGTGAAGGGCTTCAGCAGTATCTTTGCAATAACTCCTCCAAAATGATCAACATAAGGCTTGGTCTATCAGTGAACTGAAAATCCCAAATTCAATAAACTACATTTTATATTTTTTCAACTATTATTCTAAACTTGGGCCAATTTGAGTGCAAAAGTTTACAGTCATCTGGCTTTGGAAATCCTTATCTGATTAGAATATTTGCAAAGGTAAGAAATGAGAGTGCATAAATAATAAATTTTTCGCACATTTTTTAACGAGCCAACAAAACCTTGACTCCTTAATTGAAAGGGAAAAAAGCTAATGCATTTCGCCTAACTGTGCGGTCTAGGATGAGTATCCGAAGTGTGCCTTTTCTTTATCGGTCCCTGGCTAAAATTCCATCTCATGACTCTTCCTCTATCTGAGGGGACACTTGCTTTTTAGCTTTCCCCACAAGACGCACTCTCCCCTGTGGCCCTTTGTGGGGACAGAGCATTCTGAGCTGATCTCGGTACGTGAAAATCAGGTTAGGCACTATATTCCCCTTAGTCAAGGATTATCTATTAGACCCTTTTAAAGATAAATCTCAAATGAGATAAAAGGTGTGAGAGGCATATAAACAGTAAAGCAAGATACAAATGCTCGAAGCATTATTTAGAGAGGTGTACCAGTGAGGCCATGGATGACATTTAGGATATGGTTAGGTGTGCAGAAAGGCAGTTTAGGCGAAGGTATGACCCTGTTCGGACTGTGATTCATCAGTTGAAGATGGGTATTGATTCTGCGTTCTCACGATGCTTTGGTCCCTGAAGTTCGGATTTGCCTGTGTGCGTGGTTTTGATGCTAATGGAGAGCAAAGCCGAATTCATCCGGATGCAGTAATGCTTCACGTGGGTTTCTTCCTCTCATTGAATTTTGAAGGCTTATTACTAATTGAGTCTAAAAGCTGATTCTTTGAAAAGATCAAGAAGATAGATAAAGCTTTTGTAAGCTTGATAAAGAGAAAAATGAGACAAAGCAGAAATACGTAAAATGAGGAAAGAGTCAGTCATCGTCACTTGGTGGAAGAGATTAAAATAATAATAAAAGAATGCAACTCTGTGACAACAAAGTTGTAAAGATCAAGGGACACAGATAATTTTTAAACAAAATATAAAATACCAAAATTCACCCAAGAAGTAGAAACCTTAAATACACCAATTAGCATTGATTAAATTAAGTGGAAAGAGTTACCATGCCTGGTTTGGCTTCATATCTGAGTTCTGTGTCACACTTGAAAGAAAAGATAACTCTGACGCTCTGGTTCTGATTCCATAGGTCTGAGTTAGGGCTTGAGATTCTGCATTTCTCACAAGTTCCAGGAAATGAGCTTGACGTCCACGTGACGTCCATGCTGGTGGTTCCTGAGGCGTGCTTTGGGTCAGCAGAATTCTGCGTCATGGGATTGTAGGCTGAGGTGGGAGACGGAAGGTCTGCAATTCATTTTATGGCCTCAGCGTAAGCTTACTATAAAACCTGAGATTAGATACACAAAAATCAAGTACCGGGGCCGGCCCCGTGGCCGAGTGGTTAAGTTCGCGCGCTCCGCTGCAGGCGGCCCAGTGTTTCGTTGGTTCGAATCCTGGGCGCGGACATGGCACTGCTCATCAAGCCACGCTGAGGCAGCGCCCCACATGCCACAACTAGAAGGACCCACAACGAAGAAGATACAACTATGTAGCGGGGGGCTTTGGGGAGAAAAAGGAAAAAATAAAATCTTTAAAATAAATAAATAAATAAAGTACTAAATCAATCTCATTTACTTAATAAATAAAAAATTTCTAAATCAAATACTAGTAAAAGAAATCTAGGCTCTGCTTCTCCCTGCTTGACAGACAGCTGCATCGCCCGGACACGTGATGGTGACGGTCTGAGTGAATGGGTCTGGCTGCACTGGGAGCCTGGGAACCAGGGCTGCTTGTAACTTTGGCAACGTAGACACTGTTGCCGTCAATGACCCCTTCACTGACCTACATGATCTATATGTTCCAGTGTAAGTTCACCCATGGCAAGTGCAATAGCACAGTCAAGGCTGGGAATGGGAAGCTTGTCATCAATGGAAAGTCCATCTCCATCTTCCAGGAGCAAGATCCTGCCAACATCAATCAGGTGATGTTGGTGCTGAATCTGCTGTGGAGTCCACTGATGTCTTCACTACCTTGGAGAAGGCTGGAGCTCTCTTGAAAGGTAGAGCCAAAAAGGTCTTCGTGTCTGCACCGTCTGCTGATGCCTCCATGTTTGTGATGAGCATGAACCGTGGGAAGTATAACTCCTTCAAGATTGTCAGCAATGCCTCCTGCACCACCAACTACTTACACCCCCTGCCCGTCCCACCCCCCCCCCCCCCCCCCCCCCGGCTAACGTCATCCTTGACAACTTTGGCATCGTGGAGGGACACATGGCCACAGTCTATGCCATCACTGCCACACAGAAGACCATGAACAGTCCCTCTGGGAAGCTGTGGCGTGATGCCTGAGGGGCTGCCCACAACATCATCCCTGCTTCTACTGGTGCTGCCAAGGCTGTGGGCTAGGTCATCCCTGAGCTGAATGGAAAGCTTCCTGGCATGGCCTTCTGTGTCCCCAGCCCTGATGAGTTGGCCATGCATCTGACCTGCCATCTACAAAAAGCTGTAAAATATGATGACATCAAGAAGGTGGTGAAGTGGGCATCAGAAGGCCTCCTAAAGGGCATCCTGGGCTATGCTGAGGACAGGTTATCTCCTGTGACTTTAACAGTGACACCCACTCTTCCACCTTCGGTCCTGGGGCTGGCATTACCCTCAGCAACCACTTGGTAAAGGTCCTTTCCTGGTATGACAGTGAATTTGACTATAGCAACGGGGTGGTAGCTGTTAATGGTCCACATGGCCTCCAAGAGTGAGAGCCCTGGACCACCAGCCTCAGTGAGAGCACGAGAGGAAGAGAGAGGTTCTCAGCTGGGGAGTTCGTGCCCCCACTTGAGCCCCCAACATACTGAGACTCTGGGCCTCAATACAGTTTCCATCCCAGAGCCCCTGAAGAAGGGAGGGGCTTAGGAAGCCCTACCTTGTAATGTACCACGGTAAAGTATGCTGTACCAAGACAAAAAAAAAAAAAAAAAAAAGAGGAAATATAACAAGGTAGCAAAAGAATAATAAGCTTTGACCAAGTCAGGTTTATTCTAGGAATGCAAGGTGGTTTGGAATCAACACTGTTTATTAAAGCAACAAAAAAGAAAAAAACATATGAAGCTATCAACAGATATGGAAAAGGCATTCTTAATATAAATCTAAATAAAACAGGGAAGGAGAATCTTTAAATATGAGAAAGGTTTATTGAAACCAATAGCAAATATTCTAAATTGTGAAACACTGAGACAACTCGGAAGATCAGGGCCAGCTGGTGATACCCACTATCACTAGCATTATTTAACACTGTTTTGGAGGTTCTAGAAAATGCAATAAATAGGAAAGAAAATGAAATAATCAGTATAAATCCCAGAAAAGAAGAGAGAAAACTGTATTTTCTGTTGATGTAACATTTCCAGAAAACCCAGAGACCCTAATAAAACACTAGAATTAAGAATTTGGTAAGGTGCTGAATGGCAAGACTAGTGTTCTAAATCAAGGCTTTTCACTGCATCAGAAGTAAGCTCCTAGAAATGAAAATAGGACAAAGTATTACCTTTAAAATATGTGAGCTGCTCTTGGGTGAAGACTGTCTCTTTGTTTAAGTCAGTATCCTCAGTACCTGGAACAGTGCCTGGTACATAGCAGGGGCTAAAGAAATCTTTGTTGAATGATGACTGGAGGATCAGAATTGGCCACCCCAAAATGTGTCTCTTTGGCATGAGTATTATTTTGGGCTGGTTACTTTTAAAAACTGCAGACATGGGAGAAGCTCTGAAAAGTAGAATTTACCCCTTGTTAAGAGACATTTACATTTGTAAAGGAAATCTCCATCTGTAAAGGTGTCTCCCTCGCTGTACCAGGAAGAAGGGGGGATGACATTATCTCTAGAAACTCTTATCAATGCAGAAGGCAAGGACTTAAATCTGCATAATAATCTTACCCTTGTTTACTGCACTTTTCTGGTAATCTCCACTTACTGACTCCCCCCACCGCCAACATCCTCCTTTGTCTTTAGCTGAGGATGGTATTTAAGATGAGAGTCTCTGCCGTTTGGGTGAGTTGCTCAGTTTTCCTGAGTGTCTCCCATGTATAGATGTTATAAAGCTTTGTTTGATTTTCTTCTGTCATTCTGTCTCATGTCAATTTAATTTATAGCCCGGCTAGAAGGACCCAGAGGGTAGAGGATTTGTCTTCCTCCCCTACATGACCAAAAAAATATACAACATGAATATATTTCATAAGTGAGGTACAGGGCTCTATGAAAAGTCCCAATCACAACCTAAACAGGTGGAGACAGCATGATCTTGAGGGGTAACTGGGCTTCAGTAAACAGTCAACCTTACAAATTAACACATACATTTAATGAACTTCCAGTTAGGCTCTCTACAGCATTTTGTTTATTTGTTCATTTACTTTGTTTTGTTTAGGATAGAATGGTCATAAAATTTACATAGAAGAAGAAATATTCAGTAATACCCTAAAGAAAAGTATGAAAAAGAAGAAGGAAGATTTGCTTCAGATACAAGAACCTGCTATAAAATCCTTGTAGTTAAGTTCATATGACATTGGCGTGGGAACGGACAGGTCACTGGAACAAAATAGACTATCACGAACTAGATCTCAGGGTATATGGGAATTGCGTGTAAGAAAGAGGATTCAGTCCAGTGGGGGAAAGAATAGTTGGTTTAATAAAGAGTGCTGGCAAAACCTGCTATCCATCTGGAAGAAAACAGAGTAGGACCCCAACTCATTATGCATAAAATAAATTCTAAAGAAATTGAAGATGCATGTAAGACAAAAGATTTTTAAATCTCAGAAACTATGAAATCGAAGGATGGAGAAGACCTTCTCAATCATGACAGGACAATTAAAGCCTATAGCAGAAAAGGTAGACCCATTTGGGTACAAAAATAAAATCTTGAATGGCAAAAGATATTAGCCAAATCAAATGACAACTAGTAGATTTCTAAAAAATGCTAATACAAATGAAACAAGGAGCTAATCTCTATAATATAGAGATTTTACAAATTGACAAGAAAAGAACAAAACTCCAGAGAAAAGTGGGGAAAAAAAATGTCTAAGCAGATATAGAAAAAGCAAATCTGAGTGACAAACAGATGAGGAGCTGTGCAGTCTCCTAGCTGTCTGCGCGAGCGCGGCGGTAAGGGGACGTGGCTCTGTGTCCGTCTGGCGGGTGAGACTTTGCAGAGAAAGAACATCGTTCACTGCTGAACGTGTGTGAGACAGCATACTCTCCCACGCTGAGAGTTGTCGGCAGAAATGGGAGATGGTTTTCATCTATTTCTCCAGGCTGGTTTCCAGAACCAAAAATGCGCACACCCATTGCAGCAGCACTGAACTCTTCTGAGACACTCCCCATAGAAATAAAACACAAATATGGAAAATGAAGCTATAGGGGTAGTTGTTGTGGTGAATTTATAGTGAGCTCAAACTAGGATCAAAGTGACAGTGACAAAAAACAATAAAAGGATGTGTGTAAGTTTTCGTATGTGATTTTATGTGTGGAAAAAGTGTGGAAGAATCCAGGTGTTGTTAATGTGAATTATCTGGGATTGAGGTGGATGTGGGGAGTGAAGGGTGGGGGCTGGGAGGGTAGAAGGAGATGCATAGAAACAAGCGAAACAAGGAAAAAACAAGATAATGCCACTAACTGCCTGCTGCCTGCCCCTGCCCAGTGTGAATGGGCCCGTTTTTGAAAAATTATGGATACGCATGAGTATGTGCATACATGCATACACATCCATTCATACATATTTGTATAAGCATGTAAGCATATATGCATGAATCTATCTATCTGTCTCTATGCAAAAAATGATTGGGGAAAAGTGGATTATATCCATATCTACAGATGCAAAGGGATGTCTATAACATATTTCTAAGTGAAAAAGACAAAATTGCAGAGTAAAGTGTGTAAAATGGTTCTCTTTGGTGAACACAAGCACAGCCTCCCTGTGAGCACTGTTGCTTTGGTCTGTTGCACGAGCAGGGAGGGTGGTGTGGGAGAGCACTGCCGTGCTGTACCGTGGGGCAGGGTGGAGGGCCGGGAGAGGGCGATCATTAGGGGGTTTTTTGCTCAGGTTTCAGTATTATCTTACCTGCTACAACAGGCCTGTTTTGCTTTGTAATTTGAAAAACTTGAAATTACATTGTCCTGACTATCTGGGCATAGTTTCCGACATATTATCTCACTTTGAGTATCATCCCTTCTATTAACTAATATTAGACATTGACTAGTATTTTTCCTTGGTCAATTTTTTATGTATTAGCCATTAGATATACACTTTATATAAAAATCCTGTAAATGTACAGTTCTAGATATATGGGTAGAGTAATTTTTGAATTCAGTTATTATTTTCTAGAAAGATTAAAAACAATAGACTTACACCTATTTACTTGCATCACTTATGAATCCTAAATCACAGATGGCTTTGGTTTTCAAATATGAAGGGAAGAAGGATGGAGAGTAATTGCAGAAAAGTCACTTGCATCTCACACAGAGTTACATATTCTTGTCTGGACCAGAGCTGTCTAATAGAACTCTGCAATGAAGGGTTGTTCTACAGTCTGTGCTGTCTAGCATCGTAGCCACTAGCCACGTGTAGCTATGGAGCATTCAGATGTGACTGGTGTTGTCTGAGGAATTTCAAATTGTTCTAATTTTAGTTTTAATGTAAAGAGCCACATATGAACAACGGCTGGGGCATGCTCAGTGCAGATCCAGAGCCACTGCCCTCGCTAAAACAAAACAAATTCCAACCCTGTTAATAGCAATGGCAAATGTCCCTCTTTTTTCTAATAAATGGTGTGTAGGATAATATCCTCTGTGTATAATGGTGTAACAGCTTTTTCAAAACATTATTATGATGATTCTTAAATTTTCAATAAAATATTTCAAACAGACAAAAATGTGAAAGAATGATAAGCATCCATGAACCCACCATTCAGATTCAACAAATGCTAACATGTCATTAAATTTTGCCTCAGAATTTTAAAAATAGAATATTACATATCCAGTTGAAGCCCCCTTTATGACTGTCCCTTTTCCCTCCTCCTCCACACCCCGCCCAGGTAAGGATGTATAAATTAGGTGCGTGTCCATTGGTGTCAGATCTTACTTCATGCTTTCAAAGTTGGACAAGAATCAAGAGTCATCATCAGAGCATAGCAACCCCTCTAGGCTGTACGTGTGTCTGCTTTGTGTGTCTCTGCATGTTTGCCAAAAATAATCCACTTGCCATGAAAGATTAGAGGAAACACAGAGCCATAGAGAGAAGCAGAACAACCTGGACAAGGTGTTATCTACCCACAGAAAGTGACAGTGGATGATGTTAAATAAGAATTACACAACTTGAGAGCAAAAAACAAATAATCCAATTTAAAAATGGGCAAAGGACCTGAATAGATATTTTTCCAAAGAAGGTAGGCAAATGGCCAATAGGAATATGAAAAGGTGCTCAATATCACTAATCATCAGGGAAATGCAAATCAAGACAACGATGAGATACGACCTATGAGGTTATCTGTTATCAATAAGATGAGATAATTTCTGGCAAGGAGGTAGAGAAAAGGAAATATTGTATGATCCAGCAACCCCACTCTGGTATGTAAGTGAAGAAATTGAAATCAGTATCTTGAAGAGATATCTGCACTTCCATGTTTTTTTTTTGTTTGTTTTTGAGGAAGATTAGCCCTAAGCTAACATCTGCCACCAATCCTCCTCTTTTTGCTGAGGAAGACTGGCCCTGAGCTAACATCCGTGCCCACCATCCTCCACTTTATATGTGGGAAACCTGCCACTTGCTGAGTGGTGCCATGTCTGCACCCGGGATTCAAATCAGCAAACCCCAGGCTGCTGAAGCAGAATGTGCAAACTTAACCACTGCACCACTGGGCTGGCCCCCTGCATTTCCATGTTTATTGCAGCATTATTCACAATAGCTAAGATATAGAAACAACCTAAGTGTCCATAACAGGTGAATGGATAAAGAATGTGTGGTATATATACACAATGGAATATTATTCACCCATAAAAAGAAGGAAATTCTGCCATTTGTGATAACATGGATACTAATCCGGAGGGCATTATGCTAAGTGAAATAAGCCAGACAGAGAAAGACAATAAATACTGTATGGTATCACTTATATGTGGAATCTTAAAAAAACAAAGAGCAAATTTCATAGAGAAACAGAAAGTAGAATGGTGGTTGCCAGGGGCTGAGGGGAGGGAGAAATAAGGTGATGTAGGTCAAAGGGTACAAATTTTCATTCATAAGGAGAATAAGTTCTGAGGATCTAATGTACAGCACAGTGAGTATAGTCAATAATAAGACACTGTATACTTGAAATTTGCTGAGAGTGGATCTTAAGCATTCTCACCACACACACACGAAATGAGTTAACTATGTGAGGTGATGAATGTTGAATTATCTTGATCTTGATAATCATTTGACAGTGTATATGAGTATCAAATGATCATGTTGTACACTTTAAATATATGCAATAATATTTGTCAATTATTCTTCAATAATGTTAACAAAAGAAAAAAATTATTAAGGAAGAAGTAAATTCAATGGGCTTTCTGGGAAGAATGGGCATTTGCCAATAGGTAGGGAAGGACTCCATTTTCCTGTGGTCAGGAGGTGAGAGGCACCACTCCAAGGTTTCCCTCTACTTTTCAGGAAGGGACTTATCTAAAGTGGTTCTCAGATTCGTTTGCTCATCAGAATCATTTGGGAGCTTCAAGTCCGCTGATGCCTGATCCACTCTGAGAGATAGTAACTTCATTGGTCTCAGGTATTCCTGAAAGTAAGAATTTTTAAAAGATGTCTAGGTGATTCCAATGTGAAGCCATGACTGAGAACTATAGCCCTGGGCCAGTTTCTCAAACTTGGTAGCCACTAGAATCACCTCTGCAATAAAGCAACTATTAACAAACGTAAACAGAGATGTTAACAGCAACGCAATAATAGTAGGGGACCTCAACACTCCACTCACATCAATGGATAGATCATCCAGACAGAAAATCAACAAGGAAACAGTGGAATTAAATGAAAAGCTAGACTAGATGGACTTGATAGACATATATAGAACTCCACCCAAAAACAGCAGGTTATACGTTCTCAAGTGCTCAGAGAACATTCTCAAGGATAGATCATATGCTGGGAAACAAGGCAAGCCTCAATAAATTTAAGAAGATTGAAATAATAACAAGCATCTTTTCCAACCACAATGCTATGAAACTAGAAATTAAGAAAAAAGCTGGGAATTGGACACAGATATGGAGACTAAACAGCATGCTATTGAACAACCAATGCATCATTGAAGAAATTAAAGGAGAAATCAAAAAGTATCTGGAGACAAATGAAAATGAAAACATACCATACCAACTCATATGGGATGCAGCAAAAGCAGTTCTAAGAGGGAAATTCATCACAATACAGGCCCACCTTAACAAACAAGAAAAAACCCAAATAAGCAATGTCAAACTACACCTAACTGAATTAAAAAAGGAAGAACAAACAAAGCCCAAAGTAAGCAGAGGGAGGGAAATAATAAAAATCAGACCAGAAATAAATGAAATTGAAACAAAAAAGACAGTAGAAAGGATCAATGAAACAAAGAGCTGATTCTTTGAAAAGATAAACAAAATTGACAAACCCCCAGCCAGACTTACAAAGAAACAGAGAGAGAAATTTCAGATAAATAAAATTCGAAATGAAAGAGGAGAAATTACAATGGATACCACAGAAATACAAATGATTATAAAAGAATACTATGAACAGCTATGTGCCAACAAATTGGACAATCTAGAAGAAATGGATAAATTCTCAGACTCTTACAACCTCCCAAAGCTGAATCAAAAAGAAATAGAGAATCTGAATAGACCAATCACAAGTAAAGAGATGGAAATAGTAATCAAAAACATCCCCAAACATAAAAGTCCAGGACCAGCCAGCTTCCCTGGTGAATTCTAACAAACATTCAAAGAGGATTTAATACCTATCCTCAAACTATTCCAAAACATTAGAGAAGACGGAATACTTCCTAACACATTCTCTAAGGCCAGCATCACCCTGATACCAAAGCCTGACAAGGACAACACTAAAAAGGAAAACTACAGGCCATTATTGATGACGAACATAGATGCAAACCTTCTCAACAAAATATTGGCAACCCAAATAGAGCAATACATCAAAAAGATCAGACACTATGATCAAGTGGGATTCATATCAGGGACAAAGGGATGGTTCAACATCCACAAATCAATCAATGTGATACACCACATCAACAAAATGAGGAATAAAAACCACGTGATCATCTCAATAGATGCAGAGAAAGCATTTGACACGATCCAACAGCCATTTATGATAAAAACTCTTAACAAAATGGGGATAGAAAGAAATTACCTCAACATAATAAATGCCATATGAGAGAAAACCACAGCCAACATCATACTCAATGGGGGAAAACTGAAGGCCATCCCTCTAAGAACAGGAACAAGACAAGGGTGCCCACTCTCACCACTGTTATTCAAAATTGTACTGGAGCTTTTGGCCAGAGCAATTAGGCACAAAAGAGGAATAAAAGGAATCCAAATAGGAAATGAAGAAGTGAAACTCTCACTGTTTGCGGACGACATGACTTTATATATAGAAAATCCTAAAGAATCCATGGGAACACTATTAGAAACAACCAACAACTACAGTGAAGTTTCAGGGTACAAAATCAACTTACAAAAATCAGTTGCATTTCTGTACTCTAATAATGAACTAACAGACAGAGAACTCAAGAATACATTCCCATTTACAATTGCAACAAAAAGTATAAAATATCTAGGAATAAATTTAACATGCACATGGATTGGAAAAGTAAACATAGTTAAAATGTCCATACTACCCAAAGCAACCTACAGATTCAATGTAATCCCAATCAGAATCCCAATGTCATTCTTCACAGAATAGAATAAAGAATCCTAAAATTCATACGGGGCAACAAAAGACCCCGAATAGCTAAAGCAATCCTGAGGACAAAGAGCAAAGCTGGAGGCATCACAATCCCAGACTTCAAAATGCACTACAAAGCTACAGTAGTCAAAACAGCATGGTACTGGCAGAAAGACAGATCAATGGAACAGAACTGAGAGCCCAGAAATAAAACTACACGTCTATGGACAGCTAATTTTCAACAAAGGTGCTAAGAACATACAATGGAGAAAAGACAATCTCTTCAATAAATGATGTTGGGGAAACTGGGCAGCCACATGCAAAAGAATGAAAGTAGACAATTATCTTCCATCATACACAAAAATAAACTCAAAATGGATCAAAGACTTGAAGGTAAGACCTCAAACCATAAAACTTCTAGAAGAAAATATAGATAGGACACTCTTTGACATTGTTCTTAAAAGGATCTTTTCAAATACCATGTCCTCTCAGACAAGGGAAATGAAAGAAAAAATAAACAAGAGGGACTTCATCAGACTAAAGAGTTTCTGTAAGGCAAAGGAAACCAGGATCAAAACAAAAAGACAATCCACCAATCGGAAGAAAATATTCGCAAATCACCTATCTAACAAGGGGTTAATCTCCATCATATATAAAGAACTCACACAAAATGAACAACAACAAAAGAACAACCTGATCAAAAAATGGGCAGAGGATGTGAACAGCCATTTCTCCAAAGAAGATATACAGATGGCCAACAGGCGCATGAGAAGATGTTCAACTTCACTAATCATCAGGGAAATGCAAATCAAAACTACACTAAGATACCACCTTATGCCTGTTAAAATGGCTATAATCATTAAGACAAAAACTGACAAATGTTGGAGAGGTTGTGGAGGAAAGGGAACCCTCATACACTGCTGATGGAAATGCAAACTAGTACAGCCACTATGGAAAACAGTATGGAGATTTTAGAAAATACTAAAAATAGAACTACCATATGACCCAGCTAGCCCACTACTGGGTATCTACACAAACAACTTGAAATCAACAATCCAGAGAGACCTATGTACCCTTATGTTCACTGCAGCACTATTCACAGTAGCCATGACATGGAAGCAATCCAAGTGCCCATCGACTGATAAAGAAGATGTGGTATATATACATATATATACACAGTGGAATACTACTCAGCCATAAAAAAAGACAAAATCGTCCCATTCACAACAACGTGGATGGACCTGGAGGGTATTATGTTAAGTGAAATAAGCCAGACTGAGAAAGACAAACATGAGATGATTTCAGTCATATGTAGAAGATAAACAAACACACGGACAAAGAGACAGTGGTTTCCAGGGGAAGGAAGCTTGGGGGTGGGCACATGGGGTGCAGGGGTGCACCTATATGCTGATTGACAAGGAATAAGCACAACTGAAATTTCACAATGGTGTACACCATTATGAATTTTTTGATGGGCCCAACCAATTCTAGTGTGAGGCTAAATTTGTGAATCTCTGGCCTGAGGGCAGCCTATGTTTAGCGAAAAGAATTAGATCAAGAACCTCCAATGAATTTAGAGCTTTCTTTCTGGCCTCCAGGTGCTGGGTTCAGTCTAGAGTCGACATATAATTGGGGAATAGGTGGATGAAAATACAATAGAGCAATCTCCAAGCCCCCTCTTGCCTGCAGTCAGTGCCAGTATATCCAATCCCAAACACTTGGAAACAAACAATTCCATCCAATGGCCAGTGGGGACTCTCTTGCATAAGGGCTTGGGGATGTGGCCTTTCGAAGCACAGATGACACTTAGAGGCTGCAAGAAAGAAGGACTGCGGGTTGTTTGTAGATGCGGGAAAGATTACAGTGTAAGGGAAGGAGGAGGCAGAGGGCCGAGGGGAAACGCCATTTCCCAGCCACTACAACCGCGCCCGCCTCTCAGGAGTGGGTGATCCTCAGGGCGAAGGTGGGCACAAACCATATCATTTAAGGAAAAGGGTGTATTTGTCTCTTGCCCTCACCACTTGGGTGACATGATTGTTCCTGGGAAAGACAGTTCACTGCTGAGTTGAGCAAGTGGGTAGGATGCAACATCAGTGAGAACTGGAGTGTTGCTTTCCCAGCAGAGTGAGATGAGGACGCTGAGCGGATCTGTCAGGAAAAGGATGCAGGGCTATACCCAGCAGCTAACGCTTTCTGGGGGAGGAAACGGAAGCAACAAGAGGGTGGGTCAATAAGAAAATGAAAAATCCCAAAAGTAAGCGATGCAGATGCAGATCGTGGGTGTTCTGTCTTTGGATGGTTTCCTTTTATTTATTGAACTCCAGGAGAAGGAGCCGGGGAATTGATCTTTGATTGACTTGAGTGTGGAACGGGGGAAGATCACTTAAGATCTAATATTTTTTTTTATTGATAATTAAATTCTTCATGGGAAGAAGACAGAGTTATAGTATAGATAAAGTGTAAAACAGGGGGCCGGCTCCGTGGCTGAGTGGTTAAGTTCACGCGCTCCGCTGCGGCAGCCCAGGGTTCGGATCCTGGGCGCAGACGTGGCACTGCTCGTCAGGCCACGTTGAGGCGGCGTCCCACATCCCACAACTAGAAGGACCTGCAACTGAGATATACAACTGTGTACAGGGGGGATTTGGGGAGATAAAGCAGGGGAAAAAAAGTGTAAAACATTCTTATATATTACATGAAAAGGTGAAGACAGCCTTTTATTCAAATACTATTTTTTCTAATACAAAATAAAACACCCTTGAAAACACAGACAAACACAAAGACAGACATACAAGATCACCAAAATCTTACCCAAAGACAAATACTCTTAGTATTTGCAGGTATGTTATTCCAGCATTTTTCATAAAAATTAGTCTATGTGCTTTTCCTAATACAAATTCTATCTCTTGCAGAAAGTAATTTAGCATAAGAATATTCTGGATATATTAAGGGAGAGACAGCTGCCTACACAGCAGTCTGCACACTTTGTCGAGGCACAGCTCGACTGGCCAGCCCTGGGCTACCTCTGAGGCATTTCATTTTGATGGGAGGAACTTGAGGTGACCAGCAGAAAATACCCAAGCTTGGTCCTAGAAACCGCAGGGGTAGATTCTGGTTTAAAAGTTCCAAAATTTGTCTTTCGCCAGGCTTCACGTGAAATGAGGCTTTGACGCGGCTGACTGCTCTGTGGCACATGGTTCCCACCCCTTGTATTTAGTCTCGACACCACCCTGTCCTGTCTGCCACTTTTTGTTAACCAGCCAATGAATTAGCTTACGGACAAGACCCTCAGCAGACAGCAACTCAACTTGACGGAGGCGCGCGAGGAGCGGTGGGCATCTCAGCACAATTGCCCACCAGTTCACAGCACAAGCGTGTTCCATCGCTCCTTTTTTTTTACAAACTGCTTAGCATAATTACATTATTTTAACGACCACTCTAGCAACATTAATTATGACATTATCCAACAGTCTATCAGTTGGTGTTGGAGAGGTCTTTTTCAGTCCCGGAAGACTCAATTTTGGTTACACTTCTCAAAACAGAACTATTACTATATTGTCAATAATCCTGCTAAAGCTTTCTAGACTCTGTCTGATCACCTCAAAGCAAAGGAACCCCCCAGGTGATGCTGTCTTGCTCAGACACTAGTTTCCACCTGTCCATTCATAGCCCTGTCCAAGTCGCTGTGGTGAAATGCTCTGAGGACTGAACAGAGAAACCAAGAAGCAGGGTCAAGTCTGTGGGGGTTGACGCTGGAGTCTTTGGAGCCTGAGAGAATCCTCCTCAAGTACAGACAGGGACTCAGGGCTGCAGACTCCTTCTTGGCTGGTGGTGGCAAACCTGGACACTACAAAATGCCACCGGTGGGTCTAGCGCAGCTTTCTCTCTTAGCCGTTGGGAGCCTGAGGCCTGGGGGCCGTGTGATGACTCTCCCCAGGTCTCCTGGTTGACTCGTGGTTGGGCTGGGACTCTGCGCTCCTTCCACTTGGGGCAGTCTCAGAGAAGACACTGCAGTGGGCAAGGACTCTTAAGGACTGCCGTCACATAACGCCCTCAGCGGGGCGCAGGTTTACAGCATTCAACAGCTTCCACAGGCCACTCTCTTTCTCTGTCCTGGATGGTGCCTGGAGTTCTGACTTTACTGTCGCTTATTCCTGACCTCCTTTCGAAGTCAAAGAAACCAGGGGTAGAGTAAAACATGAAGTCAGAGACACCAGGAGGAGCGTGACAAATAAAGTCAAAGACTACGGGTGGATGGTTACACACGAAGTCGGAGACTCCAGGGGAATTGTCATACGCAAAGTCATAGATGGGACATGGGAGTGTTACTCACTAAGTGAAAAACACCAGGGGGAGTGTTACACACGAAGTCAGACAGACCACTGGGAGGGTTACGCACGAAGTCAGAGATGCCAAGAGAAGTGTGTCACATGAATTCAGAGATGCCACAGGGAATTGTTGCACATGAAATGAGTTGACATGGGGAGTGTCATGCATGAAGTTAGAGATGAAAGGGGGTGTGTTAATCATGAACTCAGAGACACCAGGAGGAGAGTTACACCTGAAGTCAGAGAGGCCATGGGGAGTGTCCCGCATGATATCAGAGACACCAGGGATAGTGTTATGCACAATGTCAGAGACACAAGGGGGAGTGTTACGTACGAAGTCAAATACACCAGGGGGTGAGTGAGCCACAAAGTCAGAGACCACGGGAGTGTGACACACGAATCAGAGACACCAGGGGGAGTGGTACACAGGAATTCAGAGATGCCAGGCGGAGTGTTAGACACAAAGTGAGACACGGCAGTTGGAGTGTGACACACGAATTCAGAGACGCCACAGGAGAGTGTTATGCATGAAGTCAAAGACACCAGGGGGAGTGTTACACATGAAGTCAGAGACAATTGCGGGGTGTGACACACGAAGTCGCTGACCCCAAGGGGATTGTCACACACAGGGTCATTAGTGTCCTTGACCCCACTCTACCACCTAGAATTAGCCCGAGAATTGTGAACAACTAAGCAGGAAGAGCCAGAGCTTCTCCTGTGTTCCAGAAGCCTCAGCCCCCAGGTGCTCATCATCAGTTCCCGCCATTCCCAGCAGAATGTTTCCTGGCCACCCACACGGGCGCACCCCTGTGTGCGGAAGCCGGTATGAGGACCTTCAAGCCAGTCAATGAACAGCTGGGGGCTGGCCCCTTGTCTGCCTGGGTGCTCTGAATGGTTGTGCTTCTGCCTTCCTTTGTCATAACTACGTTCTCGCATAACGAGCTGATTGGCGTGCAACTTTGGGGGCAAAAAAGTAAGGCACAGCCTCCAGAGCACTGTCAGGCATGTCATCGGAAATTGTTGGGAGGGCTTTCCTCTCCTTCCGGGGGCCAGCCACTCAACTCGCCCTGAGAGGGGCACTCGCTGGGCCAGAAGCCACGAGAAGTCAGAAGTAATCGTAGTAATGATGATATTATTGTTACAACCGCTGCTAATATTTTTTTAACATGGTGTGCCAGATAATGGTCTAAGGGCTTAAACATCCACACACTGAGGCAGGTGGCAATCTCCCCTGAGGCAGAAGGGGATGCAGAGAGGTGAAGTATCTCGCTCAAGCTCAGATGGTTAAGAGGCACATCCTGACTCTAAAGCTTGTGTTCTTCCTCAATTAAAACCTTTGTGATTTTTCTTCTTCCTTCTTGGGAAGAGGCACAGAGCTGTGGGGCCAAGCTGCTCCACTTTCTGCACAGTTCCCGGCACGTCTTTAGTGTGAGCACACGCTGACTGGATGACTGCCTGGCGAGAGCATCGTATAAGGGACTCGAGCAAGAGGTACCGGCTGAGCCTCAATAGCTGCCCTGACTCAGGGTCTCGGAAGTTTATTACACCACAGCTACATTTCGAGATTTTGAAAAACACTTAAAATGCTTATAATTGGGCATTATATCAGCTAGGATGCATTCTCTTGCGAGAGAGAGAAAACTGTGTCCAATTTACTTAAGGAAAAACGGAACCTTTTGGCTTACAAAATGGCAAAGTCCAGGGATGGTCAGGTGTGGGTGGACCCAGGAAGTGGGGCGGGGGGGGCGGACTGTGACCCTGCTCCTCGCTCCCAGGTTTCCGCCCCAGTTCCTTGGTGGGAGCCCTTCTCAGGCAGCTTCTCCCCTCAGGTGTAAAAATGCCTGCAGCTTATCCTTCCAGCTTTAAATCTGGAGAAGGGGGAGAGACTTTTCGCCAGCACTTCCGGCAAGAAGGCTGTTGGGGAAATAAAACATCCTTCTAACAAGAAGACCGCCCCTCCCTCCATGCCAATACAGAGGAGCGAGCACAGCTCATCTGGTCTGGGGCAGGGCGCTCACCGCGTTCAGGCGGTCTGGGCGAGCACACGCAATCTGGGCCGAATTTCACACACTGTATACAGCCAAGCAGAGGAAAGAAAAATGAAAACCACTTTTATCTCCTCAACAGACAGATGGATGTACCTTGTAGCAGCCTTCAGTGCAGCTCGTGAGAGAATCCTGACTCAGTTTTGGAGGTAAGCGCTCCCGGTTCCCAGGGTCAGAAGGCCTGTGACCTCGTGCTGGAAAATCTGGAGACTGGCTTTATTGAACTCCTGACTTCCAGGCATGGCCTATTATGTTTTTAAGGAGATACTCTGAGGGTGGGGAGGGCTGGCTGCTGTCCCTTTCTTAAACAAAGTATCATTGTATTTACCTGCACAGGCCTGTCGCATCCCATTGGCTCCAGACAGCGGTATGCCCACTGTGAACACATTTCTGTGTCCAGAAACAGGACATGCTGATTGGCTTAGGCCCCGCTTATGGTGTCCAAGAGGGAAAGGGTTACGACAGGAGAAGGATGCATGGATGCTGCAAAGACCCTTCTGGGTCCTCAGGAGCCTGGGCATGGGCGGCAGTGTTCCTCTGGTCAAACCCGGCAGGTGATTTGTGAGGCTGTGAGGAGCTGGCAGGTCGCTGGGCTGCCAATTCTCCAGCCCTTTTTATAACCACAGGACTGGAGGGCAGAGAAGAACGAGCAACTGCCGCATTTGTGAGAATAGTTGCTACGGATTTCAGAAAACCTACCATGAGAGAACACAGAATCCAGGCTGAGAGCCAGCTCTGAGCTGGGGGCAGCATCTTGAGGTTCAAGGCATTGCTTGCGAAGAAAACGTTTTAGGATGAAAGGTGCGCAGAGGGGGTTGGAATCTTTGGCCCACCCCAGCTGGTCTACAAAGGAAAACTACCCAAACCCAAAGTGGTTTGGCCAACCATCCAACAGAGTGCCTGCGGCGTGGTCCACTGTGCTTGCCACACCCACAGCCCAATATCTCATGTGTGGGCGACCACTTTCTCTTGCAGTGGCCAGGGGAGGGGGCAAGGCCTTCAGCCTAGGCAGGGACTGTTGTAAAGCTTTGCCAGCTAAGGTCGACAGGACATATCTTCCAGATATGTTCTCTCTTTGGAATCTGTCTGTGGTGGCCAGTTACTAATTGGTCACTAGAACAGAAGTATTAAACAGGGAGAAGCAGGACAGAGGAGGAGACACATGAGCTCTGTCGACCTCAGAGCACTAGAACAGGGGTGCGTACCCTCCAGCTGCACCCCCGTTGTGTAGACCTGAAAACTGGGGCTCGGAGACTAACTTGCCCTGGGTCATACAGAGAAGCTTGGTCAAACTACGACGTCAGCCCTGCTGTCCAATTCCACAGCCACAAATACTTTGCTCACAGTAAAAACAAAATACAGACGTTGCTCTAGTTACAGGTGGGTCAGATTTCAAAATGCTACCGGAGATCATTGCCCCCAAGTCCAGAGAGACACTTCCCAAGTGACTGTCAAAGCCATCTTTTGGTGACAGGCAGAGAGGAGGTGCTCTTGTTCAGGACCAGACCTTCATTCTTTCCTGTCTGCGCAGGACCGCAGGTCAAAGGTAGAGGCCCGGAAGAGCCTTCATACTAACTAATTCACGCAGATAGTTAACTCTAGTCTGAGACGTCACACGAGCAGAACCAGGAGTACAGTCGTGCGTCGCTTAACGACGGGGCTACGTTCTGAGAAATGTGTTGTAGGCGATTTTGTCCTTGTGTGAACATCATAGAGTGCACCTACACACACCTAGATGGTGTAGCCTATGGGCTAGATGGTACTTATCTTATGGGTCCACCATCGTCCATGCGTCTGTCATTGACTGAAACGTCATTACGCAGCACGTGGCTGTGTAGGAAACCTATCACTCTCTGGACTGCAAGGTTAGGTCTGATCAGCGATGTAGGAGAGTGAATCCTGCTGTGAACTTCTTGTACGGCTCAGCGAGCTGCCTTGTCTGATCTTTTTTTTCTTCTCATAGCAAAAATGTGCTCTGCCGGTGTGGGAAGGATGGAGGCGAGTTAGACAAGCAGAGGGTGTGGGGAGAACTTCAGTCCCTTCAGCCGCTCTTCCTGGACCGTGCTGGGTCTGAACACCCTCCACGTGCCCCACGCCTCCCTGCCTCAGGGTCTTGGTATCTGCTGTTCCTCTCGCTCAGAACCCTTCCCATGGAGCAACATGGTCTGCACTGCTTCTCTGTGTACAAACAGGGGAGCCTGTTTGCTGGGGCATCTCAAGGCCAGAGCCCACTCCGGGAATCACCGGTGCCCTCAGTCTTACTTGTCGGGCCTTCCATTTCTTTCTGCCCATTAGGTAGTCCTGAAGCTCCAGAAGCCCTTAGGTGTCAAAGCTCATTGCCTCGCAGCTGAAACCAGGAGATGCAAATAAGAATTTCCACGCCATTGGTAAGGGCTGAGCAGAAGCCCAGGGGCCAGCTTCTCGTTTCACAAGCACAGACACGGAGTGGGGGAGAAGTTAGGAGCCAGAATTCACTGTGCTCCCTCCCTCTTGAGAGTGCAGCATTGACGGAAACCAAGCTGGTGGCTGCCTGCCATCAAGCGCTTGCCATTTTGGCTCCATGTGCTGACCGGCCTGACAGCAGCCTCTCCTCTTACTTGGTCGAGTCCTGCCATCCTCAGCTTGTCTGACCCCGAGGCTCATTAGGGAGCTAATGGAGATGCCGTGATTGACCGTCGGGTATAGTCTGTTGGCATTACCCCAGGTAGATTGGAAGGAGTTCTTTTGTCTGCTGCCAATCACTCTTGCCAACATTTGTTTTTTAAAGATAGCGATTTGCTTGACGTATAATCTGCCTTGGTTTATGATTAGCATCTCTGCTGTCAGCCTGGACCCCCCTGGCACGTACTCCATAAATCACTAGCTTTTTTGCGGTGAGTTCCTTGTCGTCTGCGCATTGCTGGGCTGAGGTCACTAAAGGTTGTTGCTGCCAGTACTATTTATCTTCAAGCTTTGTTTTCTCTTCTCCCTTCCCAGGCCTCTTCTCTCTCAGGCAGGTCTCCTTTCAATTATTTCAGTAGGTCATCCCCTCAGTGACAATGATCCATTTCATTAATTTTGCTCTAGCTGATGTGACAGACTATGGTGGCCTCATCTGGCCATCCCAGGCCCAAGGACGATTGAAGATGCCGGGCCATTTCCCTCCCGTGCAAGAACTTGAGGAGTGAAGGTGGAATGGCAGTGGTGTCGGTGATCAGTCTGGGCTCCGAGGGAGCTGTGTGGCAATGTGGAGCTTACAGATGGTCGTGTGTCCTTGTTAGACCAGGAGCTCCAGCCGGGGATGGGGCTCCAGACTCCCCTGAATTCCCCCCTGACTCCTCTCTTGTCTGGAGCTGGGCACCTTGTGGATGCTCGTTAAATGTTGATTGAGTAAATGGATGCGAGAATAGATGAATGAACGTCATGAACTATTAAGGAAGTCAATGCAACAAAGCAAGTTAGACTCAAACCCCTTCTCTGGTGTCAGGTCTTTTCTGGGCCATCTCCTGCTGGCCTGTCTGTTCTCATCTCCCTCGCTGCACCCCTGAGCGCTTCACACTCCAGTAATACGGAGTGACCTGCAGTTCTCTGGCGCCATGGCAGACGTTCACCTCTCTAAGCTTTTTTGCAAGCTGTTATGTCTGTCTGTTATGGATGTCTGGATGCTTTTCCCTTCTTGGCTCAACTCAGATCCTATTCTTCCACACTTCATTTGGGCACCCATTTGGTAAGAACTGGGCTCCAGAATCACCCTATATTCAGCTTTTCCCTTCTGTAATTGGTGCACTGGGATCCTGTATTTTAATGGTCTACAACTGTTTCTTATAGTGTATTTGGTGACGTGCCATCCAAAGAGATGGCCCCAAATGCCATTCTGTGTCACAAAGTCAGGAAAACGCTACAAACTGAACATCTCTCATAGAGATTCACAGTGACCACGGGCGTTTTTTTCCCCAGGTTTATGGAAGTATAATTGATGATTACAAATTGTGTATATTTAACATTGCGACGTGATGTTTTGATATATGTATACATTGTGAAATGGTTACCACAATCAAGCTAATTAAAATAGCCATCACTTTACATAGGTACCTTTTTTTGATGGGGATGGTGTGAGAACACAAGAGCTTCTCTCTTAGCAAATTTCAAGTGTACATACAGTATTATTAACTGCAGCCACTATGCTGTACATTAGATCGACAGGACTTATTCCTCTTGCAGAACTGAACTTTGTACCTTTTGACCAATATCTCCCCATTTCCCCCATTCCTCGCCCTGCGCCAACCACCATTCTACTCTCTGCTCTAAGAGTTGGACTTTTTTAGATTCCACATTTAACTGAGATCACGCAATATTTGTCTTTCCGTGTCTGCCTTAGTTCACTTAGCGTAATGTGCTCCAGGTCCATCCGTTGTGTCGTAAATGGTGGGCTATCCTTCTTTCTAAAGGCCAGATAATATTCCATTCCATTATATATATATATATGATATACATATATAATATCTGTATGTATGCATATAGCACATTTCTTTCTCCATTCCTCCATCATTGGGCACTTAGCTGTTTCCATGTCTTGGCTATTGTGAAGAACGCTGCAACTCTGAATGGGGGTAAACAAATATTTCTTGAAAAAGTGATTTAATTTCTTTTGGATATATATATTAAGACGTGTGATTGCTGGATCATATAGTAGTTCTACTTTTACTTTTTTAAGGAAACTCACAATGTTTTCCATAATGGCTGAACCAATTTACATTCCCACTGACAGTGCACAAGGGTTCCCTTTCCTCCACATCCTTACCAACACTTGTTATTTCTTGTATTCTTTTTTTTTGGTGAGGAAGATTGGCCCTGAGCTAACATCTGTTGCCAATCCTCCTCTTTTGCCTGAGGAAGATTGTTCCTGAGCTAACATCTGTGTCAATATTCCTCTATATTGCATGTGGGACACTGCCACAGCATGGCTTGACGAGCAGAGTGTGTGTCTACGCCCTGGATCTGAACCCTTGAACCCTGGGCTGCTGAAGTGGAGCACGTGAACTTAACCACTACACCACCTAACCAGTCCCTCTTGTCTTTGTGATAATAGCCATTTTAACAGGTGTGAGGTGATTTCTCCTTGTGGTTTTGATTTGCATTTCCCTGATGATTAGCGATGTGAGCACCTTTTCCTGGACCCATTGGCTATTTGTGTGTCATCTTTGGAAAAACGTCTATTCAGATCTTCCGCCCATTTTTTAATCAGAATGTTTGTTTTTTTGCTATTAAGTTGTACAAGTTTCTTATGGTGTATTTGAATTTTAGCCCCTTACGAGATGTAAGGTTTGCAAATGTCTCTCGTTCTGTAGGCTGTCTCTTCACTCTGGTGAGAGTTTCCTCTGCTTTGCAGAATCTACTTACTTTGTAGTGCCAGTTGTTTATCTTTGCTTTTGCTGCTTGTGCTTTTCAGCTCATATAAAAAAATCACTGTCCAGACCAATTTCAAGGACTTTTCTGCTGTTTTCTTCCAGTAGTTTTATGGTTTCAGGTCTTGTGTCTAAGTCTTCAATCCACTTGAAGTTGATTTGCTTACACGGTGTGAGTTAATTTCCTTCTTCTTCATGTGGGTGTATAGTCTTCCTAACACCATGTGTTGACGACACTATCCTTTCCCACTTGCGTGTTCTTGGTGCCCTTGTTGAAGCTCAGTTGATGGTCCGTGCCTGGCTTTACATCTGGGCTCTCTATTCTGTTCCATGTGTCTATATGTCTGTGTTTAGGCCAGTACCATACCCTTTTGATTACTGTCACTTTGTAATAAATTTTGAAATCAGGAGTGTGATGCCTCCATCTTTGTCTTCTTGCTCAAGATTGCTTTGGCTTTTCAGGGTCTTTTGTGCTTCCCTATGAATTTTAAGATTGTTTTTTCTATTTCTATAAAAAATGCCGTTGGAATTTTGATAGAGATTGCACTGAATCTATAGATGGCTTTGGGTAGTATGGACATTTTAACAATTTTAATTCTTCCAATCCATGAATATGGGATATCTTTCCCTTTATTTGCATTTTCAATTTCTTTCGTCTTTGTGTTATAGTTTTCAATGTACAGATCACCTTCTTGGTTAAATTTTTTTCTGAGTATTTTATTGTTTTTGATGCTATTGTTGTAAATGGAATTGTTTTCTTTTCCAGATGATTCATTGTTAGTGTACAGAAACGCAGCTGATTTTTGTACCTTGATTTGTATCCTGAAACTTTACTGAATTGTTGATTAGTTCTAGCAGTTTTTTGGCAGATCTTTAGGGTTTTCTGTAGGTAAGAGCGTGTCACCTACAAACAGAGGCAATTTTACTTTTTGCTTTCTGATTTGGATGCCTTTTGTTGCCTTTTTGCTCTGACTGAGACTTACAACACCATGTGGAATAGAAGTGGTGAGAGCGGACATCCTTGTCTTGTTCCTGATCTTAGAGGAAAAACTTTCAGCTTTTCACCATTGAGTATGATGTTAGCATGGGCTTGTCATATCTGGCCTTTATATGTTGATGTTGATGTATATTCCATGTACACCTAATTTTTGGTGAGTTTTTGTCATGAGAGGATGTTGAATTATGTCAAATGCTTCTTCTGCATCTATTGAGATGCTATATGATTTTTATCCTTCATTCTGTTAATATGGTGCATCAATGTGATTGCTTGCATATGTTGAACCATCCTTGCATCCCAGGGATAAATCCCACTTGATCATGGTGTACGATCCTTTTGTGTATTACTTAATTCAGTGTGCTAGCATTTTTTTCAGGATTTTTTCGTCTTTGTTAATGAGGAATGTTAGAAAATCCTATAAGTTTCTTTTCTTGTAGTGTCCTTAGCTGGCTTTGGTGTAAGAGTAATGCTGGCCTTGTAAAATCAGTTTGGGGTTTTCCCTCCTCTTCAAATTTTTGGAAGAGTTTGAGAAGGATTGGCATTAATTCTTCTTTAAATGTTTGGTAAAATTCACCGGTAAAGTCATCTGGTCCTGGCCTTTCTTTATTATCAGGGTTTTGATTACTGATTCAGTCTCCTTACTCGTTTTTGGTCCGTTCAGACTTTCTATTTTGTCCTGATTCAGTCTTGATAGGTTGTATGTTTCTAGGAATTTATCCATTTCTTCTAGGTTATCCAATTTTTTGGCATATGGTTATTCATATTATTCTCTTATGATCCTTTGTATTTCTGTGGTATCAGTTGGAATGCCTCAACTTTTCATATATAATTTTATTTGTTTGAATCTTCTCTCTTTATTTCTGTGAGTCTAGCTAAAAAATTTGTCAACTTTGTTCATCTTTTAAAACCAACTCAGTTTAATTGAACTTTTCTATTTTTTAGTCTCTATTTCATTTATTTCTGCTGTCATCTTTGTCATTTTCTTCCTTCTGCTAACTCTGAGCTTAGTTTCTTCTTCTTTTTCTAGTTCCTTGACACGTAAAGTTAGATTGTTTATTTGAGACTTTTTGTTCCTTAAAGTAGGCATTCATCACTTTGAACTTCCCTCTTAGAACTGCTTTTGCTGCATCCCATAAGTTCTGGTATGTTTTGTTTCCATTTTTGTTTGTCTCAAGATATTTTCTTATTTCTCTTTGACCCATTGGTTATTCAGGAGAGTGTTGTTTAATTTACACATATTTGTGATTTTTCCAATATTCCACTGGTTATTGATTTCTAGTGTCATACCATTGTGGTTAGGAAAGATGCTTGATTTTATCTCAGTCTTCTCAAATTTGTTAAGATTTGTTTTGTGATCTAATATATGATTTATTCTGGAGAATGTTCCATGAGCACTAGGGGAAGTGTGTACTCTGCTACTGTTGGATGGAATGTTCTGTATCTATTTGTTAGGTCCATTTGGTCTATAGTGTTATTCAAGTCCTCTCTTTTCCTATTAATTTTCTGTCTAGATGATCTATTCATTGTTGAAAGTGTGATATTGAAATCCCCTACTATTATTGTATTGCTGTCTATTTCTCCCATCAGTTCTGTTATTTGCTTTATGTATTTAGGTGCTCCAATATTGGGTGCATATATATTTACAATTGTTATATCTTCTCAATTAATGGACCTCTTTATCATTATATACTGACCTTCTTTGTCTCATGTGACAGTTTTTGACTTAAGTCTATTTTGTCTGATGTAAGTATAGCCACTTCTGCTTTCTTTTGTGTATCATTTACATGGCATATCTTTTCCCATCCATTCACTTTCATCTACGTGTGCCCTTAAAGCTAACTTGAGTCTCTTGTAGGCAGTATATTTTTTGGATCCTTTTTAAAAATCCATTCAGCCACTTTATGTCTTTTGATTGGAGAATTTAATCCATTTACAGTTAAAGTAATTATTGGTAAATAAGGACTTACTATTTCCATTTTGTGAATTGTTTTCTGACTGTTTTGTGTCCCTTTGTTCCTTTCTTCTTTTGTTATTTGATGAAATTTTACAGTGGTATGCTTCGATTCTTTTCTCTGTCTATTTTATATATCCACCAGAGGTTTTTCTTCCTGGTTACCATGAAGCTTACATAAAATATCTTATAGTTATAGTAGTCTACTTTAAGCTGATAACAACTTAACTTCAATAACATACAAAGACTCTACCCACTTATGTTATTGATATCACAATTTCCCTCTTTTTATGTTGTGTATCCATTAACAAATTATTGTAGCTATTGTTATTTTTAACACTTGTCTTTTAACATTTTATATGATGAAAGGACCTGTCTTCAAGTTTGCAGATCCTTTCTCATGCTTGATTGAATCTGATGTTGGAGCTTTCTATTGCATTTTCATTTCCTTCATTGTGCTCTTCACCTTCAGAATTTTTGTATAGGTTTTATTTTTTAAAAATAATTTCTATCTCTTTGTTGCACTTCTCATCTTGTTCATGTGTTGTTTCCCTGAGCTATTTGTATTCTCATGTAGCTCACTGAGTTTCCTCAAAACAATTATTTTGAATTCTTTGTTGGGCAATTCATAGACCTCCACTTCGTTGGGGTACGTTACTGGAATATTACTGTGTGCTTTTGGTGGTGTATTTTTCCTTGATTTTTTGTGTTTTTGAAGACTTGCTTTGCTGTCTTTGCATTTGAAGGAGTCATCTCCTCCAGTCTTTACTGACTGGCTTAGAGAGAGAGAAAACTTTACCAGTTTGCCTGCCTGGGGATTCTGGGGGTCCCTCAAACATTCTTTTTTTATGGGTGCATCTGCTCCACTTCCCTTGATGCCTCTTGAGGGGGAAAGCTCAGGATTTTGCCTTCTCTAAACCCCAGAAAGCCAGACCAGATTATGAGAGGCTCCTTTGGGCTGTGCTCTGAAGTATGTAAGTTTATGCACCTTCTTCCCATCCAGCAGAGTTGAGCCAGCTGTCTGCCTGTGCTCACACATGATCTGCAGAGGCTCACACATGCCCTCTGTGAGGCGTGCATGGGGTGCTGGCTCCAGAGGGGAATGGGAGAGGCGTGCAGAGTGCTGGTGATGCCCATAGGCTATTTGGGTGGATCAACAAGTGATGCATCCCATGAGGTTTCTGGGTGGGCCTCTTGGTGGTGTCTGTGAGACAGTAGAAAGTGCAACCCTTTGTTGAGTTCCATGCCCCAGTTCCTGTGAGCCCAAATCCCTTTTCCCTGCTCCTAGCTGTCCCAGACTGTTCAGCCCTGCGGATCCCCTTAGGATTCTGAGTGGGTGAGAGAGAGCTGAGCCTGTTGGGCCATGTCCTGTACAGCTGGGGAAGCCAGGCGGTCACTGTGCTCTCACCGTCCCCTGTGGGAGAAATCCTGGCACTGAGCTATGATGCTTTGAGGGAAGGGTAACATAGGTAAAGTGAAATGGTTTCTTATTACCCTCTTGAATGCATCTATTCTTGGGTTTTTTGCTCCAACAGGTGCTAGAACTTCTCCACTGGATTCCCAGGCTCCCACAAGGGTACTTTGTCCATAGGTTGTCAAAATCAGTGTTTCTGCAGAAAAACTGTATGAGTGTATGAGGGGATGCGTGCTGAAGATTCCTATCGCAGCTTCTTGCTGATGTCCCTTTCTACCACTGGCGTTTAAAAAGCTCCAAGAATAAAGAAATTTACTCAATTTTAACCCAATTTTCCTAAACATTTAAATACAGAGCTCTTTTTCATTAGTAGTTTTTAGTATGCCACCTACTTATTTTCCCTTGAAGCGCCGTTGGCAGCACTACTCCGTTTAATCCCATCTTCTCCTCAGGGTGGGAGCTCAGGGAGGCGGGCCTTTATCTCGTGCCTCACCCTCACAGGTGCATGGAGAGAATCCGCTAAACGCAACTGGTTTGAGCTGACAAGATGAGCAAAGCTCCTCAGAGAATCTGTGAGAAGCCCTCCCTCTGCTTCTCCAGCCATGTCTTGTCAGCAGGCTTACTTTTTAAGACCGTTCTCTACTGACGGACACCAGTAATTCACAGTCATGGCTCCTGCTGAGGCTTCCCTTACCATCGCTTGTGGGCAGCAGTGCCAAACGAAGGCCAGCAGCACTGAGAGGCAGAGAATGTGTGATCTGTGGGAATTCATGCTGGGCCGGAGAGAGGGCACAGGAGTCCTCCTCAGGGGCTGTCAGATGGGAGGCAACTCACGATCAGGAAGGGGCTCTAGGACTGCCATGGGTGGGGAGAAGAATAGAGTAGGACAGGCAGGAAAAGCAAAGGACAAAGTATGCTCATTTATTTGGGAAGCATCAGCCCATGTGCTGTATTGCAGCTATGCTAGAGCATGGCATGTGCTGTGGTGGTCTTGCAAACCCCCAAAGGAGAAGGTGCAGCAACATCTCTCTAAGACTGCCACACCTGGGGCAGCCTCCACAGAGGGCTTGATGCCATAGCCGAGCGCTTCAGGTAGATACAGGGAAGAAAGGCTTTCTTGGGAAAAGTTACAGTGTCCATACATTATGATGGTATGAAACAACTGGGCATACAAAAGGAGCTAAAGGGGTCTTGGAGTGTCTTGGGGTGGTTGGTGGAGAGTAGGAAAGCAGATAGAAATAAGGTCCCAGAGGGCTTCAGAGGTCACGACATGGAGTCCACCATGAGCACCGTGAGAAGCCGCCGCAGGGCTTTAGCTAGAAACCTGGCAGAAGCAGAATATGGAGCACAGAGGAAATTAGCTGGAGAAGAAGCTCACTGAGGAGACTATGGCGTTCAGAGAGAGAGGGGCCAATATTGATAGGACTTAGTGCTCGATGTGTTGTGAAAAATGGCAAGAGAGACTCTGTGATTTCTGGTTTCTGCCATGGGCCACTGGGCTTGTCAACATGAAAACATGAGTTAGAAACTTACATTGTGGTTTTCTATTAAGACTATGACCCAATTGGCTGGTATTCGTAACAGGTGAGAGTAGTGGTCAAATCTCTACCTTCTGCTTTGCAATTCTCCTTCCCTTCGTGTTTGTGTGTTTGTCATCTCTTTTGGTGAAGAAAGGCCCTGCCAGACTGTGTTTGCATTCCACAAGTTTATTCAAGTTCCACAAATCTTGTTTTTACAGGAGAGAAGAAACGCCTTCATGTTTTTAGTCACAAATGGCTACATCCAAAGCAAAAGATTAATTGGGATCACATTCTCATTCATCATGGATTTAGTTAGGACCTGCTGCTGCTGTGTAAACCACGGGGCTGGGACCTCCTTTGGGACCACATCTGATGCAGCCCTGAGACTCCATGCCATCCGGATCGGAGATTGGCACATCCTCAGTGCCCAGGAGCACTGATGGACTGGTCCTCCTAAAATCTCATTGCTTTTTCACAAGTGCCAGACTGTACAAGTCCACATTTTGCCATGAAGGACCGTTGCCACGCCCCTCCTCCTTGGAGGTCTCCGTGACTTCTCCTGGAGGAAGCATTCTCCATCCTCGGATCCCACCGTGCTCTGTGTGCACCTCCTGGGCGGCCCCGGTTGCAGTGATCAGCAGCTAGGTCTCAAGCTAGTCAAGCTCTGGGGTTCAAATTCCAGTTCCAGCACGTGCTATCTAGGAGACTCTGAGAGCCTCAGTTTCCTCGTTTGTGAAAATGAGAATAACAATTGTCCCTCTCTTAGGAGGTGGTTGTGTGTGTTATAAGAGTTGATACATATAAAGCACTTAGCAGAGTGCCTGGCTCACAAGAAGGGCTCACTTCACGGGAGCTATCACTATTATAATTCTCACTTTTATTAATATTATGATTATTGCCTCATATTAGATTCATTTTTGGTCATATCTCTGCCACAAGACTGTGAGGACAGGATTATGATTACTTCAGGCCTTCGCCCCATAGAGTACTAATCACAATGCTTACCACACAGTGGATATTCTGTAAATGCATGACGAGTATTGAATGAATAAACCTGTACAGTCCATACTAGAAACCCCTGGGCAAACCCGCTTGGCTCCCTCCCCACGATTTCTCCTATTTCTGGGCCCTTAGCCCATGGAGTCACCTCTGGGACATGAGTGTGCTGCAGACAGTTGTCTTGAGTGAGATGCTCACCCTGTGTGTTATATTTTGTTTTTTCCCCTCCCAAAGCCCCAGCGCGTGGTTGTATATCTTAGGTGTAACTCCTTCTAGTTCTTCAATGTGAGCCATTGCCACAGCATGGCAACTGACAGACGGTTGGTGTGGTTCCATGATGGGGAAGCAAACTTGGGCTGCCGAGGCAGTGAGAGTGCCAAACTTTAACCACTAGGCCATCAGGGCTGGCTTGTGTGTGCTATCTGTTGGTCCCTCCCCATGTCATGATGTCCTTGAGGAGCTGCGGTACCCCATAGCACCTGGAGCATCTTCAGACAGCTTTCACTTTTATTCTCTCAGGAAGAGAGATATACAAGCAGATTTCAAGAGTGCATGTCCCTATCGTTCAAGACACGAACCTAAGCCACAGTGGCAGACATCACAATTTATGTGACTTAGAGTGGCATGGGAGGGTGAAGAGACACGGTCAGATTATATCTGTTCATATATTTTTTCAATATATTAAGAAAGAAAACGTAATTTTATATTTACCCATGTGTGTCATTTCCATTGTTTTTAATTCCTTCTGTGGATCTGAATTTCCATCTGGTACCAGTTCTTTTCAGCATTTCTTGTCTACTGATGACACATTTTCCCCCTTTCCAGTTAGCTGCAAATGTCTTTATTTCATCTTCATTTTTGAAGAATATTTTTGCTAGATACAGAATTCACTGTTGATGCTTTTTTTCTCGTTCATTACTTTAAAGATATTGTTCCACATGTCCTCTGGTCCCCATTACTTCTGGTGAGAGGTCAGCTGCTCCTCTTCTGTTGCCTCCTTGAACATAAACCACCCGCCTCTGGCTGGTTTAAAGATGTTATCTTTGGTTTTCGATGGTTTGATTATGACGTGCCTAAATGTGTTAGACCACGTAAACTGTCCCACAGCTCACTGAGGCTCTATTTTTTTAAGAACTCTCTTCCCTCTGGGCCTCAGTTTGGATAATTTCTATCGACTTGTCTTCAAGTTCACTGCTTTTTTCTTCTGCATTGTTCAACTGGCTACTAAGCCCATACAATACATTTTCCATGGCAGCTATTGTGTTTTTTCAGTTCTAATATTTCCAATATTTAGTGTTTTCATATCTCTCCTGAAATATATGACTTATTCACTCCTAGTATCTATATTTTCCTGTAACTGTTAATATATTTTTAGTAGTTAGGTAAAAATCTTTACTAATTTCAACATCTGATTTATCTATGGATCTGCTCCCATTGATTATTCTTCTCTTTCAATTATGGGCCCCATTTCCCTGCTTCCTTGCATATCTAGTAATTTTTTATTGAATATTTAACATTGTAGATGACAAATTATAGAAACTCTAGATTCTGTTATCTTCTGAAAACTGTTGGGTTTTATTGTAACAGGCAGTTAATTATTGGAGAATAATCTTGATCCTGTGGGGCTTGGTTTTAAGTGTTATTAGAGCGTGTCTCTTTCAGATTTTTCTTTGTTCCTAGGATGTTGCCCTTAGTTTCAGTACCCAGTTTTTGTTCTGAAAGGTATGTCCTTCCTGAGGTTTCAATGGACAGCTCCAAGTATTGAACAAGCTCCTCTAACTTGGTGGGATTTGAAAGTCAAACTTGTCTTCCCAGTGCCAGTAGCTGCTGAAGTCTCTGCTCAGCTCTTAACTGCGCTATGTGCTTGGTTCCTGGGAGCACTGCCACAAGCTATAAAGTTTAGGAGCTCTCCACAATTTTGAAGGCAATTGTACACAGATGTGAGGGATGCACCTTTTGTGGCTCCCTCATTCTGGGAATCACCCTCAATTTTCAGTCATTTCTGGCAGCTCCAAACTGCAACCACTGGTTCTTCAGTCCAGTCAGACAGCCACTTCCACCTGAGCACCGTACCTGAGCTCGGAAAGCCCGGCAGGACCCTGGAGAGGAGGAGGGAATGTCAATCCCACCTAGTCTGCTTCCTTCATTTTGAAGGACATATCTTTTCCAGTTTACTTCTGTTTTTTGTTGCTCTCCAGTGCCTTCAAACAGTTGTTTTTTATACTTTGTCCAAAGCTTATATTTGTTCTTGGCAGGAGGGTCAGTTATCTGACTACGGTGCCACTATTGGAGCTGGAACTGACCTGTCCAAGCATATTTTTTAGTTTTAAAGCCTTAAGAAAGCATGAGGAGCTTCTCTAAACATCTTGCTCCCTTCTTTAATTCACCTAATATTCTTTAAACCCTAGACTTCTCAAGGACCTGCCAAGAACATCACGTGCTCTCTTCAACTCCATTTACCAAGTTAAGATTTGGCTGCAGCTCGTCAGAATTGGGAATTGGTTTTACAACCTCTGATGTTCCTCTCAACCCTCAGAATCTACAATATTCTGAATTAGGTATGGACCCTACTCTTAATTTCAGTGAAAGTATCTCCATCATATAATATTAAGTATACTGATAGCTTTGGTTATGGTGGGCGCCATTCATTCTTATCTTTGTTGTTTTACTCAGAGTCTATTTTGGCTGCTTCTGATGAGTACCTAGAATTCCTTATGGGGAACTGTTTCTCTCCCTACCCCTTAGGCCATGTGGTTCAGGAAGGGTTCCATCCAGTTCAGAGGTGGAACATGTGACTCTAATTAGCCAGTCAGACTACTACCAAATCCTAGAACTCATAGGTGGTTGGTTTAGGGGTTTCCATGCAAATCAAATTTAGTCAATCAGTGTAATTATATCTCTTGGCCACAGTAATTATTTCATTATATCAGGATGGAGGTAACTGGTCTAAAAGAGTGTGAATCATGGCATGTGGGCAGAAGATATTGGGACATAAACTCCTGCTTGTCAACAGATTTGAAGCCGTAAAGATGTAGAGGTGGGACTGTTGGCATTATATTGACATCATGAGTAACGGAAATGAAAACAGTACAGAGGACAGCAGAGCCAAGATCTGAAGAGAGATTGAGTGCAAATCACTTCAGGGCTTGGATACAGCTGTACCTGACACCCTATGCCTGTACTTTCAGGCAGCGTATTTTTCCCTTAAGGCAGTTTGAGTTGTGTTCTCTTTTACTTAGAACAGAAATAGTCCTGACTGGCACGTGAGTCAAAGGCCTAAGAGGAGTGTGCCAAATATGGCATCCAAAGATGAAAAGGCAGACCCAGTCACTCCAAATTGTTTTTGGTTGGACACATTTAAACAAGCCACGTCAATCACCAGATTCACAGTTTACAGCTTTTCTTTGGCACCCTGCAATCATTCTCCTGCAATTTTCCAGAATAAGTGGCGGCAGGCACTCGCCCAGCAACACTGATGATGTGTTAGTATGCTGCACATTCTTAACCCATCCAGCAATCAGGCGACATGTCGCTTTCCAAGAGACGGAAATTCTTCAGATATTAGCATTCCGTGTGTTCCCTTTCTGAGCTGGGCTCCAGTGATGGTGCGACCTCAGCCCCTGTCTACTCAACGAGAGGTGAACTTGGAGCAATTTGTGGGAACAGTTGCACAATCTAATTTCTGTTCCTGTATAACTGATTTTCAAAGGTGCTTACCTGATTAGAAAATTCTGCATGCTGGTTTAGAAAGTGTGCCTGCTTTTCTTGTCAAGTTTCAGCCAAAATTAATCAGCAGTGTCTCCCAGACATCTTAAAAATAGAGTGCCACATCTCACCTATTTGATCTATCAAACGTATTTTTTCCTCTTCTAGTTACAGTGTTCAAGACCTTGGGTGCAAATTTCAAACAGAAGAGGGAATTGCAAAACAGGCCTTGTCTTCCCTCTGTGCTGTGTGTGCTACAGTAGGCCTTTCTCCAGGGTACCTAACAGATCAGAAAGTCTTAGGAACCAGGACGATTTTTGACAAGCAACGAACTGTCTCTTTGGACCAGATGAATACCCCTTTTTCTTTTATAATGCCTGGTTTTTCCACAGCAGCACGGGCACGCATGGCCGTTATCCCCAGTCATCATTTATTGTGGACCAGATGGGTTTGTCAGTCACTTGTCACTCTGTGTCCCTCAGAGTTGCCTCAGCAGTGCTGTGAACCGGGGGTCTCCTGGGTGGGTATCTGCTCTGACTTCTTCAGTTAATTTCAAATATTTGCCTTTTTCTTGCATTTTTCCCAGGTACTTTTGCAGAATTCTTTAGTTCTGTCTGCCAGGAAGTATCAGGTCAGCCGTGTTTGAAGGAGGGACATGAATGCATCCCCTCCTTAACCCCCTTTATGAAGAGAAACGCACCTCAGCCACAGAGACCGGGCCCGGGGTGCCGCTGTAGGAACCACTTTGTGGAGAGTTAGATTTATTCTTTGCTAAAATGGAAGAACCCTGAGTGCAGGGACAGTGGCGGGCAGCTCTGCCCTCGCTGACGCTTGGTAAGCCTTTCTCTCCTGGGCATGTGGGAAGCCACACTCCCCTAGCCTTCACGTGTGGTCAGGGCCATGTGCCTGGTCCTGGCCTATAGGTGGTGAGAGGAAGTGACCTACATCCTGTCCGGGCTGAGGCGTTTAAAGCCCCTGCATCATTCGCCGGTCTCTCGCCTCCTGTTGAGGCGACTGGAGGAGGCTGGCAGTGAGAGGCACAGATGCAGTGTGGAAAGAGCTGCCCGGTCCACGGTGCACTTTGAGCAAGGAGGAAACGTGAGTTGTGTCAAGCCGTGAAGACTTAGGGACTGCTTTTTACCCCGACATAGCCCATCCTGTCCTGAGAAATGTAGAAATTTTGGACTTAAAAACTGAGACATCATTTACAAACAGTGAAACACTCAGACTTTAAGTGTGCGGTTTGAACTGTCTCGACAAATGCTGATACTCACACAGCCCACACCCATTTTAAGACAGAACTTTGCTGTCACCCAAGACAGCTCTCCTGTGCGCCTCTGCAGTCAAACCCCAAACCCCTCCCTGCAGAAAAATCCCTCATCTCATTTCTTTTAATATGGTTTTGCCAATTGTCGAACTTGACGTAAATAGAATCATATAGTGTGTACATCTTTGTGTGTGCCTGGCTTCTTTCACTCAGTGTGAGATTTCTGAGATTTACCTGTGCTGACAGCATTGCGTTAGTACTTTTTTGTTCTTGGGGACTAATAGTCCATTGTATGAATTTGCCATAGTTTACCCATTCTCCTTGTGATGGACAGTTTCCAGTTTGGGGTTACTGTGAATGAAGATCCTACGGACACTTGTTCACAAGGCTTTTGTGGAATATGTTTTCATTTCTCTTGGATAAAAACCTTGGTGTGGAATTTCTGGGTCATAAGATGTATGTTTAACTTTCTTAAAAGGTTAAGAAACTCTCACTGTTTTTCAAAATAACTGTATCATTTATGCTTCTGCCAGTAACATGAGCATCATGATTCCTCCACATCGTCTCCAACGCTTGAGGCTGTCAACCTTGTTCATTTTGGCCAGGCTAGTGGGTGTGTAGTGGTATCTCATTGTTTTAAATTAAAATAGTTTTAATTTTTATTTCTCTGATGACTATAGTGAGCATTTTTCATGTGCTTTTTGGCCATTTATGCATCTTTATTTGTGACATAACTGTCCACATTTCTTTGCTTTTTTAAAAACTGGGTCATTTGTTTTTTTACAATTGAGTGGTAGAATATATATACATATATGAATATATATTATTGCATATTGTATATATTATTATTGTATATATTACATATGTATATTCAGATAGATATGTTGTGAATATTTTGTCCCATTCTATAGCTTGTCTATTTTCTTAATGGTAGTTTCTGATGAAAGGATGATTTTTTTATTTCAATGAAGTCCAATTTATCAATTTTTTCTTTTATGCTTACTGCTTTTTGTGTGCTAAGAACCTTTGCCTACACCAAAGTCAGGGAGACATTCTTCTGTGTTTTCTCTTAGAAGCATTATAGCTTTTACCTTAAGTCTAGGATTTATTTTGAATTAATCTGTGTGTGTGGCGTAGGATAGCACTCATGGATCTTCTTTTGTGGTTTTCTTCTTCATACGGATATCCAGTTTTCTGTTTAGAGAACTTGTTGAAGAGATTTTCTTCTTCCCATTGAATTGCTTTGGCATCCCTGTCAAAAATCATTTGATTTCATATGCATGGATCTACTTTTGGACTCTCAATTATGTTCCACTGTTCTGTCTATTCTTTCAACAACAATACGTTTTCTTAATTACGATAGCTTTATGAAAAGTCTTGAAGCGGTCAGGTTGTGTAGGCCCTACAACTTTGTTCTTTTTTCAAGATTGTTTTGGTTATTCTTGATCTTTTACAATGCTAAATAAAATTTAGAATCAGCCTTTTCTTTTTTTCCTAAAAAACCTGCTGAAAGTTTCTTTGGGATTACATTGAATCTATAGATCAATTTAGGGAGAATTGACATCTTAACAAGATTGAGTTTTCCAGTCCTTGAAGATGGTCTCTCTCCATGTCTTTAGGCCTTTGTTAATTTCTCCCAGCAATGTTTTATAGTTTTCAGTATAGAAGTCTTGCGCCCATTTGTTAAATTTATTCCTGTGTTTTTAATGCAATTTGAAATGGAACTTTTTAAATGGAATTTTTTAATTGGAATGTTATTAAAACTATAATATTGCTCTAAGCAATTAATAAATTTGAACTTCAGCAAAGGCAATGCTCTTTCTTTGCCTCTGTCACTTTGTTTATATAATTATCCCCATACTTACCTATGCCCTTTCCTCTTCTCTGTGTTTAATAAAATATAACTTTAATAAAAGTTTTACATCCAGACTTTCCTTCTCTAGGGAGACATTCCTAATTACTGCGCTGCTGTATCTCTTCCCGCCCTCCCTCCTTCCATTCATGCATCACCCATTCAGGCGCTCAAGAATTAGAGAGAGGAATCAGACGTGAACCCTGTTCTTAAGCTGTAGCAGAGGAGGCACACAAGTAAATAAATACTAAGTAGAAAACAGAAAATGTCACCTGAAAGTTACAAATAAAATGAAAGGCACACTTAGCTGGGTAGGGAAGGCAAGACCCAGGAGGCTGCCTGGAGGACTTTTGAGTTGCAATTGTCTTTAGGGTCCTGTAGCACCCATCAGACTACTGAGCATAACCTCAAGTCCACAATTAGACTGCATGCTTCTCCATGGCAGGGACCGCACCTCGCATTTGCTTTGTTGTCCATAGGATGGTACGTCTCAGACCCCAGCATACCTAACCATCACTCAGCATGCTCTTTTAAACGTTCATGTCCCAGGCCCAGCCCTGGGGATGCGGAGGCAGCAGGTTTGTGGCAGGGTTCAGAACTCTGCATTTCTAACAAGTGCTTTTGGTGACCTTTTGCAGGTGGTCTGCTGAAAAACACCCTCTGGTGACCGGCCGATTTTCAGGCACACACTTAGTATTGAGAGACTAGTCTATTGGTTAACAAATAGATCTGAACAGCACCATAGGAATGCAAAAGAGACTAGAACCTTAATAAGAACCTTGTAACACCTTTTGAAATCACAATGTTGTAACTCTATGTGGCAAACATCTCTGAGGCAGCCTCTGTTCTCTTTTTTATGTCTTTCTTTTTTCCTGTCTTTCCTTCTACTCGGAACCTTTCTTGCTACTGTTAGGTGTGAAATGACACTCTGCTCTCTGCTTTTGCAAAATCCTGTCTCTCTTGGGTACTTCCCATCCTGATCCTTTTCCTACTGGAATATTTCTTTGGCTTTTACTCTCCTTGTCCTTCTCAGACTGAGGCTACCTCTGCTTTAGTTACATTCCTGCATTGTTCAGTCAAGAGGACAAATCCATCTTCACAGTAGAAGAAAATACCCTGCCTGCTGTACGCTTGACTATCTCCAGCTGTTCCCTTGATTGAGGTAACCACACCTCAGACTTCCTGGGTGACATGGAACCCACGCAGATCAGTTGTTATGACAACCATATTTTGCTTCATACAAGGCTTTCTCCTGTAACTCTTTACAAAGACTAATTTTGCATTGTACTCTGCAGTCTCATGGATAGTATATAGCGTGCTATAGTTCTTCAAGACACCTTAGATCAAGGGTCTTGAATTTCAATGATAATGGCTTCTTCAGAGCCAAGCGAATTGCAGTTCAACTATATAGCTACCGTTTAATCTCCCAAATGAGACAGGGAGAGGCTAGGTAGGACATTTTTCATAAGCAAAAAGGTTTTAAACCCTGAATGTAGACTTTAAAAACTTGCATATATTTCAGGTAACTGGTACTTGGCTGCTTTATAATGAAAGGTTTCCTCAATAAATATTCCAGAGCCAGCTCAAACTAAGCTTAGGATGGGGGGAATGCCACCCAACCAGGAGCAGTTCATTTTTGCAAAATGATGGGTCGGGGGGGCTCCCCACCATAACCAAGTTACTTACTTGCGCTTAGCTCATGTAATATACTTCCAATTCAATCCTCTAGAAGATTTCTTCTAGGGCATCCAAGAGAATGTATTGTGGCTACATAAGCGAACTGACAGAAATAACGCGCAGATGCCCTGGCCGCTGGGCCTGTCCCATTTACACTCCTTTTTTGACAGTCCCTCCCTGCCCACTCCTCCCCTCCCCGACGTTGACCTGTAATTCTGAGCTGTAGCTGGAGGAGGTTTGAAAAAGCCAAGCTTAGGCCATTCATTGTGAGACGCCCGTCAGCAAGAAATGTTGACACATGGGTGGTTTAAATCAGGCCTGAAGTGTTATCTCCCTTGTCCAGAGGCTGTTTCCCCGCTTGCAGCTGTCATGGGTTGTGTGTGTGTGTGTGTGTGTGTGTGTGCGCGAACATGTGTGAGTCTGCATGCACACAGCGGAGTGGGAAGAGACCCATTTCGTGCATGGATTCAGCTTGTGCCACTGTGAGTTAACGTCAGCGGGATGGTGAGTGAGTCGTGTGGCAGTCATGGGGCTGCTGCTTTGAGCTCTATCAGGTCAACCGCAGTGCTTCTAGGAGTAGACTCTGAGGGGTAGGCAGTCTGTCCACTCCTCACGCTCACGTCCTCACTCCAATGCTCAGTCTCCCTTCCCTGCCTTCTGCAGGGCCCTTCCACACTTCAAGGACCAGCTCCGGGGCCACCACCCCCAGGAAAGCTTCCAGAATCTTATGGCACATTGTAAAGTCCTCTTCCTGCCTCGGTTTGGAGTGGGTCAGCCTCCTTAGAGTTTGTGTAAGCCTTTCTGGAATTTTTACTGCAATAGTAATGCATAACAATGGAGAATATGAACCCGGGCTTAGTCAGACTGCGGATCTAATGCCAGCTCTGCCACGCAGCAGCTGTGGGACTTTGGGCAAATTATTTTGTCTCTTCAACCCTCAATTTTCTTATCAACGAAATGGAAAGTATGATACTTTCCTTGAGCTTCTCTTGTAGGATTACTGGAGGAATTATGTGAGATATTTGTAAAGCATCTAACCTAGGACCTGCTTATATTATATGCTCATTAAATGTTACTAATTGTTGTTGTTATTATTGTATTCATTTGTTGATGGAACAACTATGAGTCCAGCACTGTGTAAGGTGCCAGAGAGATAAATGGTCCCTGCCTGGAGGGAATTTGCAGGTTCCTGGGGAGAAAGACACACACAATGACAAGAGTCTGTAAATTGCAGCCCAGTGAGGTGAATTTCATGGCGGAGGGGTGAGCCTTCCGGGGCTGCTGAGGGCAGAGCTCAAACCGCCTCATCTCGCCGTCAGCTGGCTGTATCTGTCTGTACCACTGCCCGTACGTCCCTGAAGGGCAGGGGCAGTATTTCCCTGATTTGATTTTCTCCAAATCCTCACAAAATGGTGATGAAATGGTCTTAGAGCTATTTATTGAATTCAAAACAGAGAATTGGGCTTTTCCTGAGTTTCCCATGTTTCCACCGGAGCCCATCTATCTTCGCCTCCTCAAGCTGCGGGTAGCACAGGGTAAGCGCTGCAGGCACCTGCAGTGAGGCTGCGGTTTTACAGTTCCAGGTAAGCCGGAACAGATGACCATGCTGGATGGCGTGGAAGGTCCCTGGTGGGTGCTGTGCCAAGTCAGAGTTGACTCACTGCCCTTTCTCGCTGCCAAGGTCAACACTGTGGGCAAGTGATTTCCAGGAGCGGAAGCCTCAGGGGACGCTCACCCTGGTGGGTAGTTACTGAAGTTTTTACGAGCATGGCTTGATTAATTATCTTCTGAAAGGACAGTAGTTATTCCCGGAGAGGCTGTTAGGAAGCACCTATGTTATTTGGTCCTTGCAAGAAACGATTAACTGAAATTCACACTCTGCAAAATAATTAACCAAGAACAGTGACACTACATTATGCAGTCATTTTGAAGAAAAGGTCTCTTAGATCGCAACTTAAAACTTTAAATTATTTTGGAGACTAGCTTTGGCTTTTAGATAGATTATAATAAAAGCAAATTATTGTACATTTTAATAACTGGCTTCTTTGAAAAGGAGGTCTGACACGAGGCTGATGACTATGATGTATCTCATAAAAGCTAATTGACAATCTAGTTCTTTAAATACCACAAGGATCCATCATGGTTAACATTACTACGATGAGTTCCAAAGGAATTAAAGATGATTTACCAGCCATTGAGACATTTTGCTAATATTATGCATACTGAAAGAAGGAGTAAAAGAGATGAATACTTGCAGCCACGGCCAAGTGCCTCATCCGTAAACAGATGCCATGCTCAGCACCTCCAGTTCAAGGGCACGCACCTGGTTGGGAAGAATGAGCCTCATGACTGCAGCTAGCTTGTCCTTTCTCTGGAATTTGTACAGCCCCTTGGGATACGGTGGTTCTATTCTTGGAAACAGCTAGTGCCTTCATTCATTTCGTTGTATTCTCTCTCTCTTCTCTGTGTCACTCCTAAGAGACTGCATGGCAAGGGCGCTCTGTGATCCCCTGGGCCCACCAGGAGACAGTTCAATAGAGACAGTTCACACTTACTGACTTCGCAAGCTGACCAGGGCGCTGGCGAAAGGAAGGAGTGTTCAGTAATGAAAGGACTCCTCTCCAAAGGGTGCCCGAGTGGGCTTCTAGTCAAGTCAGCTCATGGTACTCAAGGTGTGCAGACCAGAGGTCACAATCTGATCAAGTCAGAGTGCTCCATTTGTCCTCAAAGAGTCAAAAAGAGTTTTCAGTCAATGTTTAAAAATCTAGACTTTTTTTTGAGTCTTTCTTAGACAACCAGAAATCTGATAAAACAAGGCTCAGAATCACATAGAGCAGGAAGTTCTATTCCCTTTAGACAGGACACAGGCCATCTCCCCACCCCTGGCCTGGTTTGTGCATTATCTTGCCTTCTTGGACCACAAGTATTGAGACGGGGGCCTCTACTGGAGAACACTGACTCTGGAACTTGACAAAAACTCTAGGGAACTTAATCACAGGAGGATTCCGCTGTGCCCTCAGGAAGAGTCTAGACTCCTTTCTGATGCACAAGTCCTTCTGATCTGGCCTCGTGATTCCAAGGCTCTCCTCTCACCAAAGCTCCAGCCCTGGGCTTCTCCAGGTGAGAAAAAACACGGTGCAGTTGAAGACTAGAAAACATAATAAATAATCTGAATGATAAAACAAGCATGTATACTGAGGGTAAAAGTATGGGAAGCCAGCAGCCGACCTGGCCCATGCTGACTCGTGTCACACTTTGGGCTCTTTGTGGGCGGGGACGGTAGGAGCAGGAGCCATTATGTTAGGTCCTCCCCATTTTGTAAGAGGAGTCCCCTTTCTCTCTGCTTATGCGTCAGCAGGGCTCAGGTTCCGTTTTGTAGCACTTCTCATCCTGAGAAGTTAATACTTTGCTAACATTCTCTTTCTTCCACTAGGTAGTGAACTCCTTGAGGGGAGGGATGGTGTCATGTCTATCTGGGGTGAACTGGGTTTCCCCAGGCCTCACCTGCCTGTGGATACAATGGGACAACATGCTCCATTGCACGTTTGGCTCTGCTGTTAACTCAGAACTCTAGTGCTCAGGAGAACGTCATGCGGGATTTCTAGGAGGGCCGAGGGAATGCCTCACCCTTGCTCACAAGTGAGAGTGTTCAGCTGTCTAGAGCTGTCTGCCCTTTGCTTCCCCCTCTACTCCACGCTCCCTTGGCTGGGTCCGCTATACCTCTAGGCCTACTGTGTCTGCTGAGCTTGGCCACAGAGGCCCCTGGACAATTGTGTCCACCTACCACCCAGCCTCTGCTTCTGGTGACTGCTTGTACAGCAGCACGGTTCACAGTCATTTCCGCCCCATTGACCACTGTCTCCCGACAGGCACCATGATGACAACCAGAGCTCCAGGGCGCTCCTCTAGCAATAGCTCATTTCAAAGAATCAGCATTGCGCGTCCATGCCAGGCACTGCTCTGGAAAGTTCCAACACTGGGGAGGCAAGGCATCATCTTGGGCCTCAGGGAACACAGGCCTGCAAACTTGCAACTACCTTATGACAGGTCCAATGGGAGCACAGAGGCAGGACCCCGAGTCCAGACTTTCTGGGAAAAGTAACATTCATACTGAAGCCTGAAGATGAGTAGGAGCTAGGTGAGAAAAGGTGGGACCTGGAAGAAAGAAGAAAAGAGAGAAGGTGGAAGGCATGGCTACAGCACTTAAAAAGCTGGAGGGGAAAAGGGCATGGGATTTTCTGATGACTGCAAGGAGTGTAATTCAGCTTCAGTAAAAAGAAGGTGAATGGGAGATGACTGATAAAAAGGGAGCCCGGAGATGTTGCAGAGGAAGAAGGGAGGGACTTATAAGCCACGCTCAGGCTGTGGGCTTCTCCTGAGGGCAATGTGGAACCCACAGCAGGTTTTAAGCACAGAGGGACTTGATTGATATGAACCTAAGAAATATCATTCTCGTATAAAGAGTGGGTGAGCGTTGCAATTCCAGCAGAAGGATAGACTAGGGACCCTGTCAAATCCTCCTGCTGAAACTCTGGATATATAACTTCTTGGAAAATGTATCGCTGAACTGGCACATTGGTTGGGAACAGTAAGGGGTCAAAACTGAAGTAAAATCAGGAACCCAGAAGTAAATAGAGCGTTTAAGTCAGCTTTTACCTTAAGGCCATTTGTCAAATTGGGTGACCTTGAAGCTTGGATTTTGTGTCTCTACAGAGCACAGTGAGAGTGCAGGGCCTGTCCAGAGGGAGGAGTCTAGTAGGAATCCCTTCCCCCAGCCTTCCTCTGCCCCATCTAAAGAGGGTATCCCACATGGTCACACTGTCTGGTAAGGATATGCACACCCCACTCCCCAGGGAACTTCAAGGAAAAGCGTGCACTGTAAATGCTGGAGTGGAGCAGGTCAAGGGAGTGAAGAAAAAAATCTTCTCTTAAAATTTAGAACCACAGACTAGCCCTTGTCTAGGTCTGTAGTCCAAGATCAAACCACTCAGACAGGCCGAAAACATTTAGCCGAGAATTTGGTTCAAACTAGTGGCTCGCAGATGTCCCCAGGCATGTGGCAGAAGCGAATTCAGATCCTCCCTGAGGATCTCACTTTCCAACCAGGTCTCAATAATTTCCACAGAGAAAGTGCTAGAAATAGAGCCCTCAATAAAAAGTAGCACACAGCTACACTCACATATAGGGGAATGAGGCATAAGATAGTGGAATTATTAAACACCCAACATAAAATTATGTTTAATATGCTTCAAAGAATAGAGAAGATGAAAATGCAAATAAAGAGTAAGAGACTATAAAGTAGGATGGGTTATATTAACAAAAGAATTCTAGATATCAAAATGCAATGATTGGCATAAAAAAGTACAATGAATGGGTTTAGCAGTAGATTAAGCACAGTTAAAAGAGAGAATTGGGGGGATCTCATCAAGATGGCGGTGGAAGCAGACTCTGACCTCATCTCCTCCCATGAACACAACCAGGTTACAACTACTTTTGGAAAAATTACCCTGGAGAGAAAACTGAAAACTGGATAAAAAGAACCCCCACAAAAAGGGACAGTCCTGACTAAGGCGGAAGAGGCAGAAATTCCTGCTGGAGAGGAAAAAAAGCCACCTTTGGGAGCAGTGGAGCTTTTCAGCTGGCCAGGAGGGAACCACCCTAAGGTACGCAGCCCTCCCTGGAGGAGTGAGGTCTGGAGCAGGGGGTGATACTGCTGTAAGTATCCTTCAGACTCAGCACGACTGAGATGAGGGTCTTACTTCCTGGCTTTGCTGGCTATTAACTGCAGTGAGGATATGCCCAGAAAAGCCATTGGACGAAAGCCGAAAAGACCCAGGTTTTAAAGGTCCCATGCACAAACTCACTCATTGCAGCAACCTAAAATCACCAGAGAGAAGGCTGACAGTCCTTTGGTGAAAAGAGACTCACCTGGTGGGCTCTGGGGGCACCTTGGTGAGAGGAGGGACCTCTCCAGAGACTGAGATACTGGTGGGGGCCATTGTTCTGACCTGGTCCAGGGGTGCTGACACAGACCCCAGTGGACGCCATTGAGGTTCTTCCCTTGGCCTGTTAGCCCAGGGGTCTGCCACACTCACTAGATTTAATCCAGTTCAGACAGGGCAGGCAGCCCACCCTAGGGACTGGCTCTGCCCAGCAGCAAGCCCTCAGGCTACTTGTTGGCCTGCATTGACTGGGCGCCTTGATCCTCTACAGGCAGGTGAGTGTATCCACCTCTGTGGGGCAGGGCCTGTGTGAGGACCAGGTGAACTGTGGGGGATGATGGTGGAGAGGTGGGGGCCTCTGCAGTGGGGTGTTGGGGTATGCTACAGAGGGGTGGGAAGTGTGCACCAACCAGGACTGTGTTGATGGTGTGTGTGGTCCTGTAGGGGGTGAAGCTTAGCAGCAGCAGAAGACCTGTACTTCACAAATAGCCATAAAAAGGATCAGCCCCACCTTCCAAAGCCTGAAAAAATTGAGTGGTCCCATGCCAAGGGCCAGCCCCACTCAGCTGCACTCCTAAGAGAACTGACAACAGCCTTGTAGGCCTGAGGCCTTTAGCAACTGTAAGCCCCTAGGCCTAGCAATCAGCTACACTGGTAACCTACCCAATTAGAGTAGATCTTTTTTTTTTTAAAGATTTTATTTTTCCTTTTTCTCCCCAAAGCCCTCCAGTACATAGTTGTGCATTTTATTTGTAGGTGCTTCTAGCTGTGGCATGTGGGATGCCACCTCAGCATGGCCTGATGAGTGGTGCCATGTCTGCACCCAGGATTCGAGCCGGTAAAACCCTGGGCTGCTAAAGCGGGGCATGCAAACTTAACCACTCAGCCACGGGGCTGGCCCCCTACCCAATTAACAGGAAAACTGCAACAGGAGTGTGCTGTTAGACTTTGCAGCCAACGGTGCTGAGGTTCCCCAAACCTGACTTACAAACAGCTGGCCGGGGAAGGAAAGACTAGACTCCTTGAGTACCTGCATTAAGAGCAAGCCTGCCACAGAAAAAGGACACAAGTAGCCCACAAAGGGGTCACTCTTGGATCATTTGGACTGGTGACGAGAGGGAAGCACACTGCTGGGCCTCATAAGGCATTTCTTACATAAAGCCACTTCTACAAGATCAGGAGACATAGCCAACTCACCTAATACATAGAAATAAGCACAGAGAAAGAGGCATAATGAAGAGACAAAGGAATAATTCCAAGCAAGGGAACAGGACAAAACCCCAGAAAAAGGGCTAAATGAAACAGAAATAAGTGACTTACCCAACAAAGAGTCCAGCAAAATCTCATAAGGATGCTCACAGATATTGGGAGAAGACTGGATGTACACAGTGAGCTCATCAACAAAAAACTGGAAACTATAAAAAAGAACCAATCAGAAATGAAGAATACAACACTGGAAATGAAAAATTCACTAGAGGGATTCAATAGCGAGTAGAGGATACAGAAGAATGGATCAGCAAGCTAGATGAAAGACTAGAGGAAATCACCCAAGCTAAAAAGAAAAAAGAATTAGACAGAATGAGAACTAGAACTTTGGGACAACATCAAGTGCACTAACATTCGTATTATAGGTGTCCCAGAAGGAGAAGAGAGAGACAAAGGGGCAGAAAATTTATTTGAAGAAATAATAGATGAAAATTTTCCTAACCTAAGGAAGGAAACAGACATCCAAGCACAGGATGCACAGAGACCTCCAAACAAGATAAGCCCAAAGAGGCCCACACCAAGACACATTATAATTAAAAAGTCCAAAATTAAACCGAGAATCCTAAAAACAGCAAGAGAAAGGCAACAAGTGACTACAAAGGAAAGCCCATAAGGCTAACAACAGACTTCTCAGTTGAAACCCTACAGGTGAGAAGAGAATGGCATGATGTATTTAAAGTGCTAAAAGGAAAAATTCTAGAGCCAAAAATACTCTATCTATCAAGGTTGTCATTCAGAATGGAAGGAGAGATAAAGAGCTTCCCAGACAAGCAAAAATTAAAGGAGTTTATCACCAAGAAACCAGTTCTACAAGAAATGCTGAAGGGACTTATTTAAGTGGGAGAGCGATGACCACAAATAAGGCTAAAAAAATTATCAAGAAAACAAAACAAAAACAACCAGGCAATGAAATCACTGGTAAATGGTAAAGGTAAAAATATAGTAAAGGTAGGAGATCAACTACCTGTGAAGATAATATGAGGGTTAAAAGACAAAAGTACTAAAATTACCTATTTCAATGATAAGAGGGTAATGGATAGACATACACTAAACAAGAGATTATATATGATTTGAAAAACATAAAATGTTGGAGGAGGGGCATGAAAAAGTAGAGCTTTTAGAAAGAGGTCAAGCTGAAGAGTCTATCAACTCAATATAGACTGTCATACACATAGAATACTATATAGGATCCTCATGGTAATCACAAATCGGAAACCTATAATAAGTAAACAAATAAGTAAGACAAAAATCAAACATATTACTAAAGATGGCCATCAAACCACAAGGGAAGAGGGCAAGAGAAAAAGAAAGGAACAGAGAAGAGCTTCTAAAACACCCAGAAAAACAAGTAACAAAATGGCAATAAATGCATATTTATCAATAGCTACTTTAAATGTCAATGGACTAAATGCTCCAATCAAAAGGCACAGGGTGACCAATTGGATAAAAGAACAAGACCCATATATATGCTGCATACAAGAGACACACTTCAGACCTAAAGATACTCACAAACTTAAAGTGAAAGGATGGAAAAAGATATTCCATGCAAATGGCAAAGAAAAGAAAGTGGGGGTAGCAATACTTATATCAGGCAAAATAGACTTCAAAACAAAAACTGTAACAAAAGATAAAGAAGGGCACTTCATAATGATAAAGGGAACAGTCCAACAAGAAGATCTAACACTTGTAAATATCTATGCACCCAACATAGGAGCACCTAAATACATAAAGCAATTATTAACAGACATAAAAGGAGAATAGACAGTAACACAATAATAGTAGGGGACTTTAACACTCCACTAACGCCAATGGACAGATCATCCAAACAGAAGATCCATAAGGAAACACTGGCCTTAAATGACACATTAGACCAGATGGACTTAGTAGACATATCTAGAACATTCCATCCAAAAACCACAGAATACACATTCTTTTCAAATGCACATGGAACATTCTCCAGGACCGATCACATATTAGGCCACAAAACAAGTCTCAATAAATTTAAGAAGATTGAAATAAGACCATGCATCTTTTCTGACCACAAAGGTATGAAACTAGAAATCAACTACAGGAATAAAACCACAAAAGCCACAAAAATGTGGAGATTAAACAAAATGCTACTGAACAACAATTGGGTCAATGAAGAAATCAAAGGAGAAATCAAAAAATTCCCAGAGACAAAGGAAAATGAAAATATGACATGCTAAAATCTCTGGGATAGAGCAAAAGCGGTTCTAGGAGGGAAGTTTATAGCAATTCAGGCCTACCTCAACAGAGAAGAAAAATCCCAAATAGACAATCTAAAAGCCCATCTAAGAGTACTGGAAAAAGAAGAACAAGCAAAGCCCCAAATCAGCAGAAGGAAGGAAATAATAAAAATCAGAATAGAAATAAATGAAATAGAAACTAAAAAAGCTATAGAAAAAACTAATGAAACCAAGAGCTGGTTCTTTGAAAAGATAAACAAAATTGACAAACCCTTAGCTAGACTCACCAAGAAAAAAAGAGAGAAGGCTCAGATAAATAAAATCAGAAATGAAAGAGGAGCGATTACAACAGACACCTCAGAAATACAAAAGATAATAAGAGAATACTGTGAAAAGCTATATGCCAACAAATTGGATAATCTAGAAGAAATGGATAAATTCTGAGAAACATACAACCTTCCAAAACTGGACCAAGAAGAAGTAGAGAATTTGAATAGACCGATCACCAGTAAGGAGATCGAAATAGGAATTAAAAATCCCAAAAATAAAAGTCCAGGACCAGAGGCTTCCCTGGTGAATTCTACCAAACATTCAAAGAAGACTTAATACCTATCCTTCTCAAACTCTTCCAGAAAACTGAAGAGGAGGGGAGGCTTCCTAACTCATTCTACAAAGCCAACATTATCCTGATACCAAAACCAGACAAGGACAACACAAAAAAAGAAAATTACAGGCCAATATCACTGATGAACATCAACACAAAATTTCTCAACAAAATACTAGCAAATCGAATACAACAATACATTAAAAAGATCATACATCATGATCAAGTGGGTTTCATTCCAGGGATGCAGGGATGGTTCAAGATCTGCAAATCTATCAACGTGATACACCACATTAACAAAATGAAGAATAAAAATCACATGATCATCTCAACGGATGCAGAGAAAGCATTTGACAAGATTCAGCATCCATTTATGATAAAAACTCTAAATAAAATGGGTATAGAAGGAAAATACCTCAACATAATAAAGGCCATATATGACAAATCCACAGCAAATATCATTCTCAACAGAGAAAAACTGAAAGCTATCCCTCTAAGATCAGGAACCAGACAAGGTTGCCCACTTTCACCACTCTTATTTAACATAGTATTGGAAGTCCTAGCCAGAGCAATCAGGCAAGAAAAAGAAATAAAAGGAATCCACACTGGAAAAGAAGAAGTGAAACTGTCACTCTTTGCAGACAACATGATTTTATATATAGAAAACCCTAAAGAATCCAATATAAAAATTTTAGAAATAATAAATGAATACAGTCAAGTCGCAGGATACAAAATCAACATACAAAAATCGGTTGCATTTCTATACACTAACAAGGAAGTAGCAGAAAGAGAAATTAGCAATACAATCCCATTTACAATTGCAACAAAAAGAATAAAATACCTAGGAATAAACTTAACCAAAGAGGTGAAAGATCTGTACACCGAAAACTGTAAAACGTTGAAAGAAATCAAAGAAGATACAAAGAAATGGAAAAATACTCCGTGCTCTTGGATTAGAAGAATTAACATAGTTAAAATGTCCATACTTCCTAAAGCAATCTATAGATTCAATGCAATCCCTACCAAAGTTCCAACAACATTTTTCACAGAAATAGAACAAAGAATCCTAAAATTTATATGGAACAACAAAAGACCCTGAATAGCCAAAGGATTCCTGAGAAAAAAGAACAAAGCTGGAGGTATCACACTCCCTGATTTCAAAATATACTACAAAGCCATAGTAACCAAATCAGCATGGTACTGGCACAAAAACAGACACACAGTTCAATGGAACAGAATCAAGATCCCAGAAGTAAACCCACACGTATATGGACAGCTAATATTTGACAAGGGAGTCAAGAACATACAATGGAGAAAGGAGAGTCTCTTCAATAAATGGTGTTGGGAAAACTGGACAGTTACATACAAAGAGTGAAAGTAGACCATTACCTTACACCACGCACAAAAATCAACTCAAAATGGATTAAAGACTTATATGTACGACCCAAAACCATGAAACCTCTAGAAGAAAACATAGGCAGTATGCTCTTTGACATCGGTCTGAGTAGCATACTTTCAAGTACCATGTCTGCCTGGGTAAGGGAAACAAAAGAAAAAATGAACAAAGGGGACTACATCAAACTAAAAACTTCTGCACAGTAAAGGAAACCATCAACAAAATGAAAAGACAGCCTACCAATTGGGAGAAGATATTTGCAAACCCTATATCAGATGAGGGGTTAATATCCAAAATATACAAAAAACTCATACAACTCAACAACAAAAAAACCAACAATCCAATTAAAAAATGGGCAAAATATATGAACAGAAATTTCTCCAAAGAAGATATACGGATGGCCAACAGGAATATGAAAAAGATGCTCAACATCATTAGCTATCAGGGCAATGCATATCAAAACTACAATGAGGTATCACCTCACTCCAGTCAGAATGGCTATAATTAACAAGACAGGAAACAACAAATGTTGGAGAGGATGTGGAGAGAAGGGAACCCTTGTACACTGCTGGTGGCAGTGCAAACTAGTGCAGCCACTATGGAAAGCAGTATGGAGTATCCTCAGAAAATTAAGAATAGATCTACCATATGATCCAGCTATCCCACTGCCGGGTATTTATCCAAAGAACTTCAAAAAGCAAAGGCATAAAGATACTTGCACCCCTATGTTCACTGCAGCATTATACACAATAGCCAAGACTTGGAAGCAACCTAGATGCCCATCAAGGGACAAATGGATCAAGAAGATGTGGTATTTATACACGATGGAATGTTACTCAGCCATAAGAAATGATGAAATCTGACCATTTGTGACAACATGGATGGTCCTTTAGGGTATTCTGCTGAGTGAAATATGTCAGAGGGAGAAAGTCAAATACCAAATGATCTCACTCATAAGTAGAAGATAAAAACAACGACAAACAAACACATAGCAACGGAGATTGGACTGATGGTTACCATAGGGGAAGTGGGGGTGGGGAGGGCGAAAGGAGTGATTAGGCTCACATATGAGGGGATGGAATATAATTAGTTTTTGGGTGGTGAACGTAATGTAATCTACATAGAATTCGAAATATCTTATGATGTACATCTGAAAGCTATATAATGTTATAGTTCAATGTTACTGCAATAAAAAAAAAAGAGAGAGAGAATTGGTGAACTTCAGATAGACCTGAAAAAATTATCTAGAATACAACACAGAATCAAAGAAATGGAAAATATGACAGAGTTAAGAGAAGTTAAGAGATCACACCAAGTGGGAAGTTGCAGAGAAGAGAGAATGAAGCAGAAGCTACATCTGAGTAGGCGATGGCTGAAAATTTTCCAGAAGAGATACTAGGAGTTACTCCACAGCTTTGTGAATTCCCACACAAGCAGGATTAATTAAGAAAGAATGTACATCCTGCACGTCACAGAGAAACACCAAAGGCAAAGATAGGATTTTGGACAGAGCCAATTAGAGAAAAGGGAAAACCTCAAAGGAAGAGCTGTTAAACTGACAGCAGACTTCCCACCAAAAACATGGAAGCCAGACGACAACGGAGGAGCACACTCACCTTGCTGAGGGGAAGACCTATCCACCTGGAGCTACACGCCCAGCAAAACTATCTTTCCAGAATGAGAGTAAAATATAGATATTTTCAGGCAAAGGCTGAATGCATTCCCCGCAGCACAGTCTAACAAGAAGATTCTAAAGGGTGCGCGTCAGACAGGCCGACTGTGCTGCGAATGGAGGCTGGCTGAGGGGCGGAATCGTGAGGAGAAGATGGTTGGGTATGTAGGCAAATTTCACAAATTCTGGTGGTATACAACGATAATTAGAATATGTCATGAGGTTTAAAATAGAGGTAACATACGTGCCAACAACAGCACAGAAATAAGGAGAACGTGAAGTCAACACGGTAACATCTCAAAAACAATGTCTGTGTGAAAGCAAGTTGCAGAATAATCCATGTGATATTATACCTTTTAATTAAGGCTTAAGAGCTCGCAGAGTAATACTCCACATTGCATATGGCTGCAACCCCTATAGTACAAGTATGAAGCATTCATGAATAGCATATACACCAATTTAAGGGGTGTGGTTACCTGTCAGAGAGAGGGACATAGGGAATTTCAGTTGCAATATAATGTTTTATTGTGGAAAAACAAATATATCTGAAACAAATATGGATGCCTATAAGATTTGTTCAATTTTGGTAGGGGGTCCACAGATATTGCTGTATGTTTGAAATATTGTGATAAAGAGATTATTTTGAAGTCAACATAGCTGGAAAGAAACTTTACAGGGTATTAACTAGAGGATATGCTGGCTGGAAGGAGTCCCCTTTCTTTTCAAAGTAAATCTGGACGAGAACTCTGCACGCTTACATGTCGCCAGGACAGAGCTAGCCAAGAGGTGACTGCTCCCGCGTGGCTCTGAGGAGGGGCCAGCATCTGATTCCAGAGCAGGGCTGTGGTGCCAGCCTCCCAGGGAGGAGGCCACTTCCTGTGTGCTGAGGACAGTGGGGGCTCCCATCTGCTCTCAGGTCAACTCTGGGAGGTGGTTGGCTGAGAGGGAGAGCAGAGGTTTGAGGAGCCCGAGCAGAGCCGTGGACATCGGATAAGAGGGGCCATGGCCGTGTTTGGCAAAGTGGGGGAATGCCCGGTTTGTGTAAGGCGCTCTCAGTGTACCACTGCCGCGTCTCTCCTTTCCTCAACCGTCAACAGTTTCAGTGAAAGAGCTCTTCTGGGGACACCAAGCTTTTAGGTATGAACTTGAGGGGCTGGACGGGGAGGCAGTCTGTTAGGAACCACCTGTACCTGAGTCCATCACCCCTTTTCCCAAGGGCAAAATCAGCGCTTCTCAGACTTCCCCTGGAGATGGTGTTAGAATGCAGAGTCCAGATCAGCAGGCAAGGAGTGGGACTGCCGGCGTGTCTGAGTTCCCAAGTGGTGCTCACGATGCTGCTAGCTGGCAGAATGCACTGAGCGGAACAGCAGCCTGCCTCCGGCTCATTTGGTCAGTGTTCTCGCTCTCTCTCAATACTCTCTTAGGCTGCCCTTTGGTTCTCCATCCAAACAGAGTTTTGGCCCATTGTCTCACCCATTTGCCACCTATGTCCATCTCTATCAGAACCCCAGGCTAAGTGGAACTTTGGCTCAAATCTGGTCCTTTGCTCCAACTGGGTGCCAGCACGCAGCTCTGGTTTTGGGTCAGAGCAGGGGCTGAAGACAGTGGGAGGGTCACTTCTGGGAGGACAAAGCCAGCATGGAGCTCAGCTCCAGGTAGATCCCACATCTCTCTCTCTCTCCTTTGGACAGCACGGCTCAGCACTGTATCAGTATAGACAGACCACGAGACCCTCAGCTCCTCTTCAAGCCTTTGGTCTCATGATCCCCACTTACTTATCACATTAACAGAAACAAAATCAGCAATCAACAGTACTGATTGACGATTTCCTCCAAGACGGAGAGGCCATTCTGTTCATAAAATACTAAGTGCTTCCTGGTCTGGTAGGACCCGTTCGTCTCTTCCACAACTTTAATCGGCTTGCGTTCACGGTATCATGGAACTCCCACACTACTGCCCATGAGATTGATTAGTTTTCCCACATTTCCATCACAGGTAAAAGCGAGAGTTCCTGTATCTCCCCAAATCCGTGCAACTCAGTATTTTCAGATTTTAGTTTCATTTGATTACGTGATGCTAACAGTGAATTTGAGAGTTCTTTGATGTTAGCCTTAGAGACTAAGGTGTCCTCTGACAGGAATGCTTGAGAAGAAGGCGCAGAAGCTATCAGTGTCCACAGACCAGCGGGTCTACAGCGACAAGCGCCCTTCTAGAATAGGGTTTCTCAGTGTTGGCGCTAATGACATGTGGGGCTGGGCTGGGTAATTCTTTTTGTAAGAGGCTGTCTTGGGCATTGAAGGATGGTTAACAGCATCTCCGGCCTCTACCTACTAGGTGCCTGTAGCATCCCCCAGTCGTGGCAACCAAAGTGTCTCCAGACATTTCTGTGTCCCTGATTGAGAACTGCTGCTCTATAAGATCATCTAAAACAGAGACAGAGACAGAAATCGATTAAGTGAACTTGATGTTGGAAGATTCATTAATTTAGACTGATTGCAGAGAGGTCCCATCTGTACTATAAAATATGTTACTGCCAGTGCAATCGGTGAATGCATTAACCAATTACACCTGAATGCTGGTGATCCTCAGGTTTCTACCTCGGGTCTTTTTATTTCCTTGATTGCTCCCCGAGTACCTCGTTTATTTCCAAGGTTTCAGTGATTCTCAGCAGGCTGAAGAATCCATATCAACCTAAACGTTTCTGCTGAGCTTTGGACCGATAAACTCAATTTCTTATAGAATCTTGACATTCTCAAATACGGTTTTCTCCAGATTGACTCATTGCATTATCCAGGAGGATATTTTGACACCAAAATTCTGATTATATTGCTCTGCTTCTGGAAGCTTTTTATTGGCAATCCATCACTCTCAGGAAAAATCCAAGCTGCTTAACACAATGGACAGGCCCTTTATAATCTGCCTGCCCGCCCCTTGTTTCTTACCAATCTGGCCTCTCCTCTCCCTGAAACTTACTCCAGCCGCACCCGTGTTCTCTGTCCATTCCAAGCATTCCATCTGCTTTTCCCTCCTCCTGGCTCAGGCTTGCTGGATCTTCCAGTTGCAGCTGGGATGTTACTTCCTCCTAAGTATTCTCCGAGCCCCCGGGATTGGGTCTTATAACTCGACTGTGTGATTCTGTGTTTCCTCCTTTGTGGGGCAGAGTTTCTCCAGGAGGATTTATTTTTACTAGGAAAGCTACATTTCCCAGGGGCTCCATGCGCTTCCCCCCCCGGAGAGCTGGGGAGCATGGGGGCACGGAGGCCAGTTCCCAGCGGAGGTCCCCAAGCCCACTTACTGTGATGATATGTTGTAGAGGCTGTGAATTCTCTTATCATCCTCTGAAGAGTGTTGAGCTTTGTTCTGTAAGCAGTTAAACTACTGGCAAGCCAACTTGAGTTACTGGGGGCTTGGTTCTATGTTTTCTTAGGGCAGGTCTGGTTTTTTGCCCTTAGAACTAAGGAGCACCCCTTAATCCTGGGTAGAATCTTAACTCCTAAGGCACAGTCCTTCTAGAGTGTCAGTGGAATGCCCGAGGCGTCCACGGAGCCCCTCTAACCCACCAGGACACGAACTCTGACTCTGTCCGCCCTGCATGGACAGGCGCTGGCACACCGGCTCAGCCTTCAGCCTCCCGGCATTACTCCCTTCCTTGTGCTTCCTCAAGTATCCACAATTCACACAGTTTAGGGACGAGCCAAGAGTTGGAGGGGAGGTTATAGGCAGGTCTGGGGACTCCCCTTTCACTGGAGTTTCTTCTTTTAAAGGATTTTTGCCTTCAATTTCCAGCCACTCTGGCAGTTTCAAACTCCTTTTGACATATCAGTCAATCTAACTACAACTTTCAGCTCGTCCCTCAGTGGCAAAGTTGTGTGACTATGGCTCTCACTCTCTGGCTCTGTTATTTCAAAGGAAAAATCTCTGCTTCTGGTTGCTTCCCAGTTCTCTCAAGTAGCCATGCTTTATCTATCTTTTTCCCAGAGTTTACACTTGCGAACTGTGGGAAGATTCCACCATTCCTGGAATGGAAATCTTAAAAAATATTATCGAAAAGGAAAGAAAGGACAAATAAGTGAATGTAGTTTTTGTTTTGATATCAAAAGTGGCATAGGGAACTGACGTGCTGCATGGAAACAGTGCACGTAACACGTTTGAGATCGGTTGGAAATCCCTTGGTCTCAATTATTTTACTTACCACTTTGTGATTTGTATCCTTCCTGAAAAATGCTATGCAGAGAATGACGTAAACACAGAGTCTGGCTCCCTCATCATGAATTCTTTAATACCGCACAATAAATTAAAGTCTTTTTGGGGGAGAGGAAGTTGGTAAAGCAGCAGATTACTTTTCTAAGAACCAGATGTAACAGCAAATCTCCGTAAACGTCATTGATATGTTCTGTTTCCAGCCCTTCTTTTATTCCCAGAGCTACACTAAAACTGCTTATGACCTGCACACTGACAGCCAAAACCGTCAATGCTCAGTCTTCATCCCACTTGGCCTGTTTGCAGTATTTGAACATTTTCAAATATTCAATATTTTAAGACTTTTTCCTTCATAAACACTTTCTTGGTGTGGCTTCAGGAAAATCGGCCTCTTCTAGTTTTTCTTCTGCCTTACTGGTGTTTGCCTCTCAGATCCCTTAGCTGTTTTCTCGTTTGCTCCTTGTTTCCTTGATTGCTAAAACTGGTACGTCCCAGGGTGGAGTCTCAGTTGAAATTTTTTTTTTTAACTTTTTATGGAGATTATGATAGTTTACAACCTCGTGAAATTTCAGTTGTACATTATTGTTTGCAGTCGTGTTGTAGGTGCGCCACTTCACCCTTTGTGCTCTCCCCGCCTCCCCACCCCCCCATAACTACTAATCTGTTCTTTTTGTCAACGTATTTAACTCCCACATGTGGGTGGAGTCATGCAGAGATCGTCCTTCTCTGTCTGGCTTATTTCACTTCACATGACACCCAGGCTGCCGTCTTTATACACATTCTCGCTGCTAGTAATATTCTCCCCTTTGGCGATTATAGTCTCATGGCTTTAAATATCGTCTATACAGTGACAAATTCCCAGTTGCCATCTCCATCTCAGACCTTCTGAACTGGGGAACTGTATATCCAGCTGCCTGCTCTCCATGATCACTTAGATGTCCAGTAGGCATCTCAAACTCAACATGTCCGAAACAGAACTCCTGCCTTCCAGCACCCCCTCACCCCTGCTTCTTCCACAACCTTCCCCATGTCGGTCGGTGGCAACTTCATCCTTCCATTTCCTCAGACCAAAATTCTGAGTCATCCTTACCTACTCTGTTTGAGAGTACCCCAAATACAGTCTTTCCGAAAATCTTGTCACTTTACCTTCAAAATATAACCAAGGCTTTCCAGCTGCCATATCGTCTCTAACCTAGATTATTGCAGATGTTTCTGAACCAGTCTCCCCATTTTGGCCCTTTCCCTCTGTAGTCTATTCTAGAGTGATCATTTTAATATAGAAGTCATACTGTGGCCTCCTCTATTCAAAACACCCAATTACTTCCCATTCATTGAGAGTAAAAGCCAAAATCCTTAGAATATTCAAAGTCTTACTTGTTCTTGTTCTGTGTCCTCGCTCCCACTCTCATTTTCTCTTCTACTCTCTCCTCTCTTGCCACACCATACTGGTCTTCCTAAAGAGTCTAGGCACGCTCTTGCCTCAGGGCCTTTGCACTGGCTGTTCACTATGCCTGGAACGTTCTTCCTTTCAATATCCACTTTGCTCACTCCCTCACCTTCTTCACATCTCTTTTAACTCCTCACTGTGAGCCTGCGACGTTACTCGTGTCTGCTTTACTTATGTCTTTCCCTCCTTCCCTGCCTTGTTTTGCCCAAAGCACTTATCATCTGACGTCCTATATATTATATCTTACTTTTCTATTTATTGTCTGTATTCACCGACTAGACCATAAGTTCCAATGAGGCAAGAACTTCCGGTGCTTTCTTTCGTGACTCTAACTCTGGAAGGTGGGTGAGGACCCAGCACAGAGGAATCACTCAGTGATTATTTATTGACTGAGTTAATAAGGGATGGTGTTTAGGTTGATGTAATGTAACCGGATCCTTCGGTGATGGGTTGGGTACTGAAAGAGGTGACTCGGTGATGAACATGGCACGGTTTATCAGAAGGTAAAGGATCCAGAGAAGCTGAGCTCAAACCAGCTCCTCCTCAGCTTCTCCCTTCTCTGCGCCTTTCCCGCCACAGGCAGCAGTGCTCTTGCTAGACCACTTCCCTTCTCTGCCCTCCGGATGCTGACTGCACTCTGACGGTATTTTTCTTAGGACATTTGTGGGAAACAACTGATCTTTGTCCCTATTATTCATTTCTCCTCATTGTGATCACAGCACCTTGATTGTCCCTCCAGGGACTACCCTTCCTCCTAGCTCAGTCCGTGACATTTGGATGAAGCAGAGATCTACCCCCGGCTCCCGGAGCGAGGCCATGGACCAGTCCTGGGCCATCAGAACATTCCATCCCCCGAATGGCTGTTGGTTTAGGGATGGCTTCCTAATTCAGGATGATCCAGTCAGAGTAAGCGGATTCGGGGATATTTGCTAGAAGCATTGGGTATGGGAAACTTTTTCTTCTAAGACTGCAGTAAGGCTAATGTAAACCTGGCCTAAAGGCACCTGCTATGTAGAGACGGGTTATCTGGAACGAAGCCAACACAGGGAGGCAGAGTGGAGAGGTGCAGACTCATCTCTGAGGGTAACATTTAATCTCCTGGATCCAGCTGTCCTTGAACTCATCCCCAGATATTCCGTTAAATGAGCCAATAAATTCCCTTTGTTTGATTGAGTTGAGTTGAGTGGGGTCATGTCACCTATAACCCAAAGAGTCCTGAGACAGTGTTTAGTAATTTTACCATGTGTGAACCAGTTTCTTATGCCCATGTCACCCCTGACTTCCATGGAAGCTTGTTGGAATCATCTCGGCATCTCTAACACCCCCACGGTGATCTAGGTAGGAGGTGCTTAACAGCCACCCGAATGGATGGATGGGTGGATGGGTTGATGGATAAGGAGAAATTTCCTCCTTCAAATTGTTCATGCTTTGTTTTTAAATAGGGGTTTCCATTGGATCCTATGAAACAGCTATCTTTGCCTGGTAATTGCATGTCCTGTGTTTATAAATTTTACACACTTGAAGCAAAATACTCATTTTATTTAGCGCAATTTTTAAAAGCCACTTTTGAAAATGAATTTCTGGATATCTTTTGGAGCTATTAGTATCAACAATAAACATCTGTTATGAGTAGGAAGCCTGTGACAGGACAGTAGAGATTCTGGAATTCTGGTTGGCGTCCTAAGCAAAGATGTGAATGTCCAAGGATGGTTCATGACACCCAGAGAGGGGCAGGTGGCGGTGCGTTTGGCTGGTTCGCAGGGTGTGGCTTTGGTTTGTACTGCCTCCCAGAGCCTGTCTGGGGTGTAACTGCTGAAGATCACTTTGCACAGTAATTTGATAATTATCTACACGTCTTACCAGCTGGCATTGAATTAAAGACCATTGCTTCCTTAGTTTCCTCATATTGGGAATGCTACAGCGGCCCCCAGATCTTTCTTTCACAATTTTTTTGTGAAAGTACAATTATGATAAAATGTTTTTGAACTACTGCTTGAGTGCAATTATTTTATGTTGTTTTGCATATTAAAATAGAGTTTTAGATATCTCATTCAAAGGCCTGATTTACTTTTCAGACTCCATTAAATCCCTGTTATAATATTAAATTAGTGTTAACTTAATTTTCAAATACCGTGAAAAAGCCTGTGGAAGTATTGTGAGTGAAAAATTCATCCTAAAGCTGTTTGTTTTCTCTCAGTTCTCCGTCGTTCAAATGCTTTTGTCCCCAGAACGACGTGAGCGAGGTTTTCTCAGGTGGGCCTGTTTGTCCCCAGGATGACGTGAATGAGATTCTCTCTCGGGCCTGTTGCTCCCACATGCTCATTCCCTTCACCCAGACTCCGCAAGTCAGATCTTTGACCGTTTGGCGAGAGGAGGAACCCAGTCTCTTCCCAAATGCTTACTGCGACAGATGTGCGACCGGCTCGAGCAGGGCTGCCGCCCAGCCGCCCGCAGGGCTGGACAGGTCAAGTGGCCAAGCGACGCGGGCATGTGGCGGGGAGGCTGCTCTCCCTGCCAACAGTGATCAGTGATGGTTGGCTCTGAGTTTCCAGAGTCTTCGTGAGATGCCAAATTTGAACTTTCATACGCAGCTACCCAGAATTGAAAACATTGGCAACAAATTCAGTATTTGATAAAGCTCAGTGCGGCACCTGTGTGGCCCCCCTCCGCTTCCCTTGTCCTGTCCTTCCGGCTCCCTTCCTCCTTCTGCGGGGTTGTGGGGGCCTTCCTCCTCCTCGTGGCTCCCATCTGGCCCTGGGGAGCCCTGCACTCCTGGGGCTGCTCCCTTACGATCTCACCCCTCGCCGGCCTGCGGGGTGCACTTGGCACTCAGTGGCTTCATGTCTAAATTTATCCTCTAAACACTTCAATCCCTCCAAGTAATCGAGGGATAATTATCATCATCGCGCTGCCACCTCTAAGGACTGCGGTGACCACTAATGAAGTGCTTCTCACACGCTCTCAAGCACCTTCAGAAGAAGTTGCTACTTTCTCACTCAATGTTACTCATCCCCTGCCAGGCGGGAGTTAGAGAACTAACTTCTGAAGGAGTGGCAAGCAGACTCTGAGTCACAGTCCCCTTGGGGGGGTCGAGGGGGCTTCCTTGTTGAAATGTACGTTCCCTGCTCTTCCCTGCTCCTACCAAATCAGATCTTGAGAGGGTGCAGCTTGCGACCCTGCGTTTTTATCAAGCACCCTAACCCCACACTCAGGTGGTGTTAACGTCACTGAAGTTTGAGAAGGACATCTGAGTTTTAGAGGTAAGCAAAGGAGGATGGCTGTGAAAAAAACGCGTCTGGGTTAAAAGGGAGCATCTAACTTGGCTCCTTTGAACCTCTGAAAACGGCTCATTCAGGCTTTGGCATTATTTCACACAGAACAAAAGAATAAGCCTGGAGATTCTGGATGAAGAGTGCAGGTGGTATAGACAGCTATGGAGACCTAGAAAGCTGGGTTCAAAGCCAAGAGTGAAGTCAGGAAAACTTATTTGCCTCTCCGAGCCTCAGTTTCTGCATTATGGCTCAGTGACAAATGGTGGGGGTACCGTGCTTCCATAGAAGCCTCATGGGATCAGGGTACCCACAAATAAGTCGGGAGAAATAGACCACCAGTGTGGCTAATACTACCTGGATCTGCCTGGAAGTAAACAGATAAGCAAACAGCTTTCGAGAGAGTTCTGCTGCGGAAAGACTCGGACAACAGGGGCTGAGGCTGTCTGAGACACTGAGCAACCCAGAAGCCTCATCGAGTCAGGACGTGACTGAGAACACGGAACCCTCCCCCAAGTGATGTGTGTTCCCCGACGCCTTCTTTAGAGGTGGCCAAGAGAAACAGTGGAACAGGAAGGACATTCCAGGGCTTGGATGTCAGGGCTGCAGAAAGCGAGGTCCTGGGGGCGCTCCCGAGGGGTGGCATCAATGTGCGCCCAGTGGGCAGAGACTGCTCCCGCCCACAGCCCAGCTGGGAGTGTTTCCTGCGGTCGTCCTTGTCTGCTCCACTTGCGAGTGTGAGGCCGCTGCTGCACGCAGAGCCCGTCCTGAGGCCGCCTGCCTCCCAGCCTGGTGCCTGGAGCGGGGGCCGCCTCCCTTGGGCGAGGGGCGAGTTCCGGCTGTGGAAAGAGGCAAACTGTGTGTCTGTGACCAGAAGAGAGGGCTAGAGCAGGAGATTAGACGATTGTTCATGCAGATTTGCCACCCTCCCGGGGTGGGGCTTCTTCCTCCCCTCTCCGAGGAGTCAGGTTTGGCCAGTGAACTGTGGGAGGACGGCCTGTGGTTTCAGAGCAGAAGCTGTAAGCACTGTGCACGCTCCTTCCTATCGTTTTCCCCTGCCAGCACAACCGGCAAAGCTGGAGAAGGGGCCTGCCCTCCAGTCCAGCCAGAGAGGCGCTGGGAGCCACAGCCACCTCTGCGGACCTGCGGTGGGACCAGGACACAAACCTTAGATGCTCTAAGCCTGAGTCAGCCAGAGAGGGAGTATTTTAGGGTTTGCCGGCCATGTGGTCTGTGTCACTACCCCACCCTGCCCTGTGTCAGGGGCAACACCTAAATGAATGGGCAAGGCCGAGAAATGTCTATTTACAAAACAGGCAGCGGGCTGGGCTTGGCCTTGACCACAGCTCGCCAACTTCCGCCATAAGCCTTTGAGATTTGGGGGCCCTTTGTTTTTCCTAATCCGCTGGATCTCAAACTTTCCCACACAGCAGAATCACCTGGAGGGTTGTTAAGCCAGATTTCTGGGCCCCGCCCAGAGGTTCTGGGAGATAGACCTGGGGGCCCAAGAATGTGCGTTTCTAACGCGTTCCCGATGATGCTGATGCTGCTGATCTGAGCGGAGCGTCACTGCCCCGCTCCCTCTTGACTCATCTGTCATCTGTAAAACGGGGATAATGTGAGGACTCACCTCGCAGGGGTGCCGTCCCAACTGAGATGAAGTGGTGGTAGTGTCGGGCAGGTCCCGGCCCTGTGTAAGTTCTCGGTCAACATCAGGCACTGTTGTGGTGAGTGTCGCACACTCACACACACACAAACAACGCGCCTGCCTGCCACCTGAAGACGCAGAATGGCAAATGAGAGGAGCCTGTACCTCGTCAGAGACGTCCCGATTGTAGGTGAGAAACTGAGGCTCAGAGAGCCGAGCGAGCAGCCCAGGGCACATGCTTGTTAAGCAGCTAGCTGGCTTGGGATCTTTTCTGAACTCCCAAGCGTGGCCTCCTTCCACAGTCCCCTGCCACACCCTCTGTCCAGGGGCGCCTACAGGCCTGGTGACAACCTTCTCAGAGCCACTCCAGCATCCTGATCTCAAACAGCTGTTTTGATTTTAACACCTGCCTGAATGAATCAAGTTCAGTCAGGTGGACACTGAAGCCCATCGCGAATGCACCTCAACATCGTGCTCTTTAGGTAAATCCTAAATCCCGGCCATGTGGTCTGTGTCACTACCCAACCCTGCCCTGTGTCAGGGGCAACACCTAAACAGAAATCTGGCTTAACAACCCTCCAGGTGATTCTGCTGTGTGGGAAAGTTTGAGATCCAGCGGATTAGGAAAAACAAAGGGCCCCCAAATCTCAAAGGCTTATGGCGGAAGTTGGCGAGCTGTGGTCAAGGCCAAGCCCAGCCCGCTGCCTGTTTTGTAAATAGACATTTCTCGGCCTTGCCCATTCATTTAGGTGTTGCCCCTGACACAGGGCAGGGTGGGGTAGTGACACAGACCACATGGCCGGGATTTAGGATTTACCTAAAGAGCACGATGTTGAGGTGCATTCGCGATGGGCTTCAGTGTCCACCTGACTTCCAGCAGAACGGCTGTGCCTCAGAACGGGTGGGCTCCTGCCATCCCACTGAGAAAGCGGCCATCCGCTCTTCGGCTTCTCTAAGGCAAGAAACTCAGGATGAACTTGATTCATTCAGGCAGGTGTTAAAATCAAAACAGCTGTTTGAGATCAGGATGCTGGAGTGGCTCTGAGAAGGTTGTCACCAGGCCTGTAGGCGCCCCTGGACAGAGGGTGTGGCAGGGGACTGTGGAAGGAGGCCACGCTTGGGAGTTCAGAAAAGATCCCAAGCCAGCTAGCTGCTTAACAAGCATGTGCCCTGGGCTGCTCGCTCGGCTCTCTGAGCCTCAGTTTCTCACCTACAATCGGGATAAAATGACCCCCAACGTAGGGTTATTGTGAAGATGAAATGAGAGTACAGGCTCAGTGCCTGGGAGGCAGCCATCCTCAGGTCCCTCCCCTCCAGAAGACCACCTGCCTTCCTTCCTGGGGTCGGGGGATGCAGTCGGGAACGCAGCCCTTGGAGCCCAGGTCCTGGGTTCAAGTCCCGCTCCCCCGTTGGCTGGCTGTGCGTCATCTCACATTACTTAGGCACTTTGCACGCCCTCGAGGCCGTGTTCCCCTCTCAGTGACGAGGACTTCATTACACTCGTCGCCTTTATTACAGTCACCCGCTGCCGGGGGTCTTGCCGGACGCCTCGCCCGCACAGCTGCTTTGGTGCCCCCCGCCCCCCCCCCCCCCCCCCCCGCGTCAGGGCGCTATCGCCCCTGCTCCACAAAGGGGCAGCGGAGCCCCGGAGCGTGACCAGCGCCCGGGAAGGGCGGCCTGCAGGCGGCGCTCCGCTCCGGGTGGAGCCAGGCTCTAGGCCGGCCGCGCGGGCTGTTGTGTCCCGCCCAGCGCTTGCTGTCGCCCGGCAGTGCGCTTTGGGGATTCTCCCCCCCAGCCCCGTGAGGAGGCTTCTCGGTAAACGTTTGTTGAGGGAAAGCAGGAAGGTGCCTGCAGAGGGACGCGCGCGTGCGACTCCCCCGCAGTCCCCGAGGTCTGTGCGCAGGCTCCAGGGCTCCTCGGGCGCGCTGCCGGGCTTCTCTCCAGGGCCCGCAGTCCTGTGACCCTGCCGCGGGGGCTGGCCCGGGGCACGCCGTGCTTCGGCCCGAGGAGGGCTAATCCTTTCCTCCGCTCGGCCGGCTGAGGCCCTGTCTGGTGTCCCAGACGTGCTTCCGAGACGGCGCCATCGGCACCCCTTCCCACGCACCAGGCTTGTGGGCAGCACAGCAGCCGCAGACCCAGCCCCGCCCGGAGGCTGGCTGTGCTCAGCGGGGTCCAGGGAGAGGCCGGAGCTGGCCTCACCTTCCGGGGGAGGGGGCAGGGGAGGAGGGGGCAGCCGGTCCCCTGCGCTCCCAGGCTGGTCGGAAGCGAGGAGAAGCCGCACGTCGGGCGTGCTGTGGGATTCCCAGGGACGCGTTCTCTCTCGAGTTTCCCCTGGAGGGTCTTCTATCTCTCGGACAGTTTGTGCCAGCGATTTCGACGTCATCATCAGGGAGGTTAGAGCCGTGCCAGGTTGGAACGCACTGTTCAGCGCTTTCCTCTCTTACGAGCCGCTCCCCCGAAGCACGGCCGAGCAGGCTGCGCCCCGGCGGCGGGTGAGGGAGGGCCGCTCCGAACGGCTCAGCCGCCTTCGCGAACCCTGCGGCTTCCAGCCCACGTTTGATGAAACGAGACCTGGGACAGCTTTGGACAAGCCATCTGCTCAACTCCCAGTGGCTTCTGTTTCTCATCTGGTCTGAAATTTGGACTTGGGGCGGGGGGGGGGGGGGGGGGGGGGGGGCGTGACAGGCATTTCTCCTCACGACCTGCTCACCCCAGGAGCATGCTTCCTGCGCTGAGTCCTGGCTTCCTCGCGGCTCCTGAGTCCAGACCACGTGGGAGGCGGGTGGGGTAGTGAGCCGCTTTTCCCACGGCTGCGCTCTTTCGCGCCAGTCGCTTTAGTCCTGTGTCCCTCACCCAGCGCTGTCACCCCTAATTAGCTGCCTCTCTCCTGTTTCTCCTTCACTACGTCCACCACATCCATTTTCCAGAAGCCGAGCTCTTATCTGGTCATTCTGCTCAAAAACCTTCCACGCTTCCCTACGGCCTGGGGAGCCAAGTCCAGACTCTCTGGCCTGCTAGTCAAGGCTCCCAGCCTGGCCTCATTGTAGCTTTCTGCCTTTCCTCCCTGTCTTCCCCGTTCCCTGAAGCAGATACTGCCGGGGCCCCATGCATATCTGTCCTCGTCCCCTCAGCACACACTGGACTGGTTGCTTACTGCAGCCCTCACTTCCCTACCCCAAGGCTTTCTCTGGTCTCTGGAGCCCCCTCTGCTGCCCACACGAAGTACCAGAGATTAGCAACTCCCTACCCCTCACCCAGCGCCCAGCAGGAGCCCCCAGCTCGCGGGAGGCGGTGTATAAGTACCCGGGCCCAGACTTGCAGTTGGATAATTGCAATCATGTTCCACATTGGCTTCCGACGTCCCCCACAGGCATTCGGCTCAGCGGCCCTCAGGGGCCCCTGGATTGATGACACACCTTTGTTGGCTGCCTTCCCTTCCCTGCTCACCGACCGCCCGCCTCCTCCTCCAGTGCTTCCTGGAATCCCACCGTCGGAATCTCCTATCTCAGAGTTGGCTTCTGGAAGGCTCTGTAGACTGGTTTCTGGGGCTGCTGTAACAGAGCACCAAACCATGGGTGACTTACAGCAACAGACATTTCTTCTCTCACAGTCTGGAGGCCTGAGGCCCCCGTCAAGGTGTCGGCAGGGCCGTGCTCTCTGACGGCTCTGCAGGAAACCCCTCCTTGCCTCTTCTGGGTGCTGGTGTCTGCTGTCCATCCTGGGTGCTCTGTAGCTGGCAGATGTCACTCCAGTCACATGGCATCTTCTCCATACTCCTTCACATTGTCTCCCTCTGTTTGTGTCTGTCACTCTCCTAATTTTCCCTTTTTATGAGGACACCGGCCAGATTGGCTTAGGGTCCAACCTAATTACCTCGTTTTACTTGATTATCTCTGTAAAGACCCTATTTCCAGGGAAGGTCACATTCTGAGCCACCGGGGCCAGACTTCAGGAGATGTTTACCAGTGACGCAGTTTGGCACTCCTTTTCCTCCTTGCTCTTCTGTGGCTGACATTTGCTTCTGCTGTTTCCTCGTCCAGGGTAAGACCATTATTCCCTCAGTTCCCACTCTGAGACTCCGACATACCCTCACACCGCCGCTTCCGCACGCCTGTGACACTGGGGATGCTCCTCAGCAGGCCAGCCCTGCCTGCCTGGAGTCCTGAGGGCGGGTCCCAGGATGACACTCCTGAGCCTGCGGGGCGGCGGGCGCACAGGCACCTGGAATGCTTGTGGGCTGATGGTTGGAAGGATCCTGAAAAACCTTAATAAACTAAATGCTCAGGGAACGGGGCACTTCAGATTAGTGTTTGAATCCACTTGGGCTTAGACAAATAGGTCTTTGTGTTTCAACCCTGCCGGCATTCTTTGTGGGAGACACGAGTCTGCTGCTCCACCTCAGGAGACCTAGTTCAATAAATAAAATGCAACCTTTCCTACATCTGGACGCCAGCATTTCCGGGGATCACAGCTCTCACCACGCAGGTGCAGGTGCCGCTGCAGGTGACCAGGAGATGTCTACACGGATGGGGCAGACCCCAGGCGTCATGTTCTGGGCCTGCATCACCAGCATTGTTTTCTGTTGGCTGTTATTGTCTCCTAAATGCCAAATTCCTAGAAAAATGCCTCTGGTAAGCTGCAGGTCATGGGAGCGTGAGGAACTAGGCTCATGGAGACAGTCATAGGCGGCTCCTAGGGCGGCATCCCCCAGTGACTGCGGAGAGCAGATAGTTCTGTTCTGGAAGTGCAAACCTTACAATTGTTCGCTGGGTTTTTAAGCAAATCTAACCAGCCCGCGCTTGTTTCCTGAGTGTCTCCTTTGCGGAGGTTTGTTCCTGGGCTTCCTGCAGTGCTGGGGGTGACAAAGGGAGCGCTGACTTGGTTCAGGCCAGCCCCTCACTGTAGCCCCAGATCCATGAGCACCACACCCCATTCCTGCAGATTGTAGCAACAGATCGAGAAAATAAGTAAAACCAGTGACTCCTTAAGAGATTTGACTAGAATGGCAGCCCTTTCCCACGTCCTTACGGGCCTCCCGCAGGGTTCTGGCTGCAGAGAAGACCCCAGTTCAGCTCAGATAACTCAGAGGGGTGTCTCTTAGCTAGGACATGGGGGTTGACCCCACTTAGTATCGCTTGCTGGGTGCCAGATGCAGTCACCTTCAGTCCCACAAAGACCCTTTGGGAAAGACATTATTATCCCATTCTAGTGGGGAAACTAAGGTCCACCGAGGCCAGCTGGAGGCCCAAAGTCACATGGAAGGCGAGGGTAGGGCCGGCTCATCACAGCCTGCTGCCTCCAAGGTCCAGCTGGATGCGTCTGCCCCCATGCTGGGGCAGTCATCAACCGAGGAGCGTGCCGGCCCAAACTCGAGAGCCTGATTTGGATTCCGTGAGTGACGAGCTCAACAGAAGCCGATCTGAGAAGTCCATGGCCACCAGCGGGAAGCACACGGAATCAAGAAGGAATGCTACCGTCAGTAAGACAGAAACCTCCACCCTGATAGTGTCTTGTCTCAGGGAGCAGAAACCACGTCCAAGACACAGCACCTCTCTGTGCCTCCCCATCTCTCGCCTGGTGCTCTGCCTTCGATAAATAACTTACTCTCCAGCAAAGAGAACCAAATTTGATTTATAAGCCATAGTCCAGATATATAAGACAAACTCGCAAAAATCTGCCCACATAAATCCAGCCATCCCAGGGGTGTTTATCGTTTTATGTGTGTGGAGGAAAGGGGAACAGAGATTTAAGCCTTTTGGATCTGTGCTTATTGCAAAGTGCTTTCAAACGACAGGCGTTCAGGGCCCAAAGGGAAGCAGGGGTGGCTGAGCCACACATGGCCGCGTCCCCTTCAGAGTTCTCCCGTCTCCGGGCTCTTCTGCTTGGCTTCCATTTGCCTGAAACCTTTGCTCTCTTCCTAATCCATCCTTCGAAACCCGGGTCAGATGCCACCCCTGGGTCTCTCGTGGTCTGGTGTGGCCCGCCCTCCTTCTCCTGCGCCCTGCACCCCTCCCTGTGCTGGCCGCCCCGCAGGCTCTGCCTCGGACTGAAGGTCGCGGAGCCGTCAGCCGTTATCTTATGGTGTGCTCAGGGACGGCAGCATGTCAGCTCCGGCTGGCCCACCCACCCGGCCTGGCACCAGGGGAGACTCTGCTGGGCCTGCTGAGTTATGAGGATCACATGGGAGGCAGAGGAGGCCAGCATTGTTCTAGGGCTCCCTGGGGGAGAGGGCAACGGTGAGCAGCCTTCGGAGATGAACACAGACCACCCAGGTGAGAGCAGACAAAGGCTGTTTGCTCAGAGCTTGCTGCAGCAGAGGAGTCAAGCGCCATCGCTCACGCTTTGGCAGGGACTCGAAGGCAGGCAGAGGAGAGAGGAGCTTTGTAGTGGAAAGAAGGAAGGTCAGCTGTGCCCTGCGGGCGTGGGAGGCTGTGGGCAGGCTCACCAGGAGCGGGGCATCCTGTGTGATTGGTTAGGGGTGCATATTTGGCCTTTTCTGGTTGCTCCTAAGCTGGAAACAGAGACAAAAGTTAGAGAAGCTGGCGGTTGTGAATCAAGTCCTGGGCACTTTGGGCTGACTGTCACAGGGGCTATTGTTCAGCTTCTTGGCCCTGTTGCTGGAGATCAGAGCCTGATTTCCTACGAGGCTGACTTGTAGCTGGTGGGCTGGCTTCCTGGACCGGTGACTGTAGCCCCTGGGCTGGTTTTCTGGGCCGCTGTGCAGACTGTGGGCCAGAGCTCCACAGTCATGTGCGGGGCGGCCCTGGTCAGTTTGGATGTTCAGTCTCTCAGGTGAGTGCCCAGCCAGCACCTGGTGTGTGCCTGGCCTCCAGGATGGGCCAGGTGAAGCCCCTGCATGTGAGAATCGTCAGCTCAGCCGGGGAGACTGCAGGCTCTTGAACAGACCACAAAGGACCCAGGGCAGCGGGGGAGACCAGGAGTCAATGAGGACAATAAATGACCTGGAACCTGGAAAGACAGCATCCTGGGGGCCTGGGGGAAGACAGGCCTGTCCCCTAATGCCGGCCTCCCTCACTGCTGACTCCCTGCTGGCACGTGGGGAGGGGGCCAGTGTGGGTGTCGCTCTCTCATCCGTGGTCTTCATTTTAAGACAGTGTTACAGAACCTGGTTCCTGGGAGGGGCAGGCTGGGAGGTTCCCACACAGTTCAAACAACTTTCTCTTGCCCTAAAAACCCCTTTCTCTCTGAGTGCGTCCCCTCTGCTTTTGCCTACCCAGCATCCATTCCCTGCTGTTTCAGAAATAGAACCCCATTTTGTCTCTCACTCTGTGTAGATTGAGAGAGGCTGCCCCGACTGCTGGATTCACAGGTGAGCGTGCCATGCAGACCCGGTCACTCAGTGCATTCCGTTCTCCTGGCCACGTGACTGGCTCTGAGGTGGCATTGACTCATCCTGCTACACACATGCAGAACTACTGGGCAGGGCCACTTGCCTTCGCTAGGACGACCAAACTCATAGGCCGTTAACCTGGAGCTGCTGGTGGCCACTATGAGAGGAAATTGTGCTTGGAAATGAGTCACCATGCAGGAAAATAGCAGCAAGAGCTGGTGAAGATAAGAATGAGTTATGATGACCTCCTTGGAGCCCCTGGATCCAGCCTTTCCGAAAGGCCTGCTCCTGGACTTTTTAGTTAAGAGGAATGACATATGTCCTTTTCAGTTTAAAGCATTTTGAGTTGATTTCCTATAGTTTTCCACCACACAAGTCGTGATTATTACGCCCTCCTTTGGGGAAACAACAGCATAGCCTTCACTCCTCATCTCAGCTGGGGTATGCACCCCAGGCCCGATGAGTCCCCTCTGACGCTTTTCTCTCTCTGCAGGACTCGCAGCGCGATAGTTCCCTGGTCCTGAAAGAGTGCGTGTGGGCATTCAGGGCCCAGCTGGTGGGGAAATGGGCTGGGGATTAAACTCAGCTGGGGAAGGGGGCTAACTCAATGATCACTAGATTACTTCGTGCTTAATGGAAGACTTTGCCTCAATATCCATATGGGAACCTCCCTACCCCCGAGACGACAACTAACAAACCTAAGGTGCGGCCGTCCCCTGCTCACAGAGGTTTAACTTGCTCGAGGCTGCGGGGATCCAGGCTGCAAGCTCTGAACTGCCAGTTAGGGGCCTGGCGTGCGCTGTGCTCCCCTTCCCATCCAGGGTCAGCCAGCTGCTGAGCCCCTCAGCTTCCTTGCCCCTCTCCCTGCCTCTCAACAGCTAGGACCTGGGCCTTCATGAGACAAGATAGGTTCAGAGCGGTGGGGTTAGAGGGGAGACCAGGTGAGCACATGGCAGGAGCTAGGAGTGGGGGCTGTGGCAGGAGAGGACTGGTTTTCCTCGGGGGTTGTATCGTGGGCTGCGGGAGACTTGAGAAGAGATAGGTCACATCAGGGGAGTTGTGTGTGTTATAGATTGAAATTCCTTTTAAATGATTTTGGGGGAAAGAAGTTGAAGACTTTAAGTTATTATTATTATTATTAGTTATTTTTAACCCAGACTGTGTCTGTATGTGTGTGATTGTACCACAGGGTCAGGAAGACATGGGGTCTGATTGCCTATTTCTCCCTCCCCCGCTGCATCCCTCCCCTCCTCCCCCTCCTCCCTCCATCCATCCAGCCATCCAGTTTCACGGCCTCAGTGAGTGAGTGTGCACGTTCCTCCAGGAAGCCATGGAACAGGGACATAAACGGGGGGCGATAGTCAGGAGCCCAACATGGGGGGCCAGGGGGCCAAGCTAAGCTGTCGGGGCCTTCCCCTGGGGCTTCAGTGGGAGTGAGCTGCGGACAGAGTGCCCGAGGGTTCCCTCTGGCTTGGCGGGGGTTGGGGGGGTTCAGCTTTAGGGGAGGGGTAAGATTCTCTCTTGGCTTCTGTTTTCCAGCCCATCAGGGGTGAAGGGTCTACACTGAGTGTTTGCTGGGTGATGCTTGGAGGCTTGCCTCGGCTCCAGGGGGAAGGAGACATCAGTTATTTCTGGAATTTCTGCTGTCAGGCAGCGAGTGTTTCCTGCTTTCAAGGATGGTGTCCTGTGCTCTTCTGGGGCGATTACGCTAATGGAATGAGGGGCCTCTTCTGATGGATAATGGCACCTCCGCGGTCTGAGCCAGGGGTCAGTTGGCATTCTATCTCCTGGGTGTGAAAGGAGATGGCTTCACGCTGATGGTTAGAAAAGCAGTAGGCGTCCGAATGGGTCTGAACCTGCGGGCTGGCAGTGCGTGCAGAATTCAGGCTCCTGGGAACAGGGCAGACGCCGCTCGGCCGTGAGTCCCCAGGAGTGGCAGACTTCAGGCAGTGGCAGGGACAGTCTGAGTGGATCTGGGCATGTAGTAGGAGCTCAGGAAACACTTGCTGCCCTGAACTGGAAGAGAGTTTTGTGATTCGGCTCCCAAAAATGTTTCAATGACAGCAGCCTCCCAGGCACAGGGCAGAAGCTGCGATGGTGAGCCGGGCCTGCACATGTGCTCTCCGAGGCTGGTGGCTCCGGGGGTGCTGCGCGGGAGTGTGGCTGAGGGGCCTGGACAGCACCGTGGACTCCGGGCCTCTCCTTTGTGATCTCTACATGGGACAGGAGGAGTTCCTCCTCCACGGGGCCGCCAGGAGAAGCGAGTGAGGCAGCTGCCCAGCGCCTAGTGAGCATGCAGGCCGTGGCCAGGTCCTCGTCCTGTTCTGAGAATGCCCCCCGGGACCCCGCTTTCCCCACGACGGCCTGTGTCCCGTGTGCTTGGGCAGAATCCCGCTGACGGGTTCACTTTGTTCCGAGGGAGGGAACTAACACGGCAGCCTCGGTGGGCACTCTCGGTGCCACTTGGATGGAGGCTCCTGCTCTGCGGCGTCATCTCCCAGCGCACACTCTGCTCTTCCTGTTAAAAGCTCTCTGCAGTCAGCCTCCCCTCCTGAGCTCGCCTCTTTTCCTCCTAATCCCAGTTCTCTCCATTTTGTCTTTCCTGATGCTTCAGAGGCATCACACTGAGGCCGCACACGTATAACAGCACCCTGAGAGCTAAGAGCCCTCCAGCTTGGCGAAGGGGATGTGAGGTTTCCTGCAGTGGGGAGGGGCGGGGGACGACTACTCTGAGACCTGCACAGTCTCCAAGTCGCTCCTGTGAGCAGCTGGACACAAGTGGTGGTGGCTGGGGGAGGGAGGGGCTGATCACTCACGACCTGGGCCAGAAGGGGCTCATCGGCTCTTTGCTCTCACGGCCGACCCAAGGCACTGAACTGGGGCCTCAGGGCAGCCTTCTGATCCCTGTTCCCTGGGCCGGCTTGCCTGTGGTGGCACGTGCTCCCTGAGGGGAGACCAGGTTCAAGCCCAAGGAAAGGGCTCTTTGCACGCCGGGACCCCGGAGGAGCCGTCCCTGCTCGGCTGGGGTGACCTGGGAAGGCAGCCTGGAGGATCAGAGGACATTGGAGAAGGGCGAGCGAGACCAAAGGCACGGAGGCAGCTGGAGCAGGAAGGAGAGGGGCAGCCGGTGCCGCGCGGCCAGGGCTGGCAGCATTCTCGCCAGAGTGCTACAGAGCAGGGCTTTTTCCAGCTTTATTGAGCAAGATTGACAAATAAAAATGGTGCATATTTAAGGTGTACAACGTGATGTTTCGATATACTGACGCATGTGTAATGATTGCACAACCGGGTGAATTAGCATCCCTATCACCTGCAAGGTTGCCTCCTCTTGTGTGTGTGTGAGAACCTGGAGACGTGCCTCACATGTTTCACGAGTGCTGTGCACCTGTGCACTACCGTCCTCCACATATGAGGACCTGTTCCGACTGCAGGGGCTCACCCCGCAGACACCTGAGCCCCGAGTGTCTGATTCCCAGGCCTCGCTCCTCGCCCTGTCCCGCCTTCTTCAGCCATCGCTGGGGGAAGGCCCTCTCCAGGTTACATAGATGCCGAGCGAGCGGGAGAGCTGCAGCCTGCGAGCACGTCCCTGGTTAGCCAGCAGGCTCTCTCATCAATCCCCTCGGGGCAACGGCCGTGGCTTCTTTGCTTGGCTCTAAATCCTGCTGCTCTATTGATTACTATAATTCAGCCCTAATTGGACTCCTGCGCAGCACGCGCACAGATGACAGCGGCCTCCAGGTGGCCGGCATCCATTGTTAACGCGTGGTGACAGCCTCCACAGGGCCATGCCTCACCTCGGGAGTGATGTGCCTTCCCTGTGAATTCAGCTCTTCAGAATACTCGTTTCCTCTAGGAGGAGAAGGGGGATGCGGACCGCATGACTAGCCAACACTCTCTAATGGCCCCTCTGCTGGCCTGGGGACGGCCCGGGAGAGGTGGGCACTCAGGCCCTCACCTCTAGGGGACTGACTTCTGTGAGTGGCCCTGGGCAGGCCGAGGGGTCACTGAGCTTCCAGGAGCCGGTGGGACAAGAGCCGGAATCTGTCCCAGGTCATGGATGGCTGGCAGAGAAGGGTCTCGTGGAGCCAGGCGGTGGGGGCATTTCCCTGGGCTCCGTGCCGGCTCCCTGGGCAGTGCTCAGACAGTGGGAGCTTCATGGTCCACAGAACATGCTGTGCCTTGGGCAGGGAGGTGACTCAGTCAGCGCTCTGGGGTGACCCCAGCATGGCTGGCTGTGGGTGGACCATGGGCCCCAGGAGGAGCAGGCGGCGGTCGTGTGCAGCCTCTCTGTTAGTAAGAGAAGGGCTGCCCAGGGTCCCGCTTTTCACACCTCCTGACGACTGGGAGGTGGACGCAGTCAGGCAGCCACCGTGGATCTTGTCAGACGGGGCCACAGTGCAGCTGCAGGAGTTGCTCAGACCCTGAGAGGGAAGGGACAACACAGCTCAGGGCGGTGTGTGGACCGGGCCCAGCACATACCTCAGGGGTTGGTTTCTAAAGCTGTCGCTCACTCCGTGTCAACACTGGCAGGAGGGAGATGGATCCCCTGAGTGCACAGCACACCCACTAGCCATACTGCTTCCCATCACTCAGTCATTCGACAAACCTTAATTACTGGAATACTCTGGCAGCCTTCGGGGAGACAATGGCAGGTGAGCTTGACAAAGCCTGCCCTCCTCCAGCTTACATGAGAGCAGGAAAGACAGATGCTAACCGAGTCAGCAGACACACAGACAAGGGCTTCAGATGGCCAAAGGGCTGGAAGAGGGAACAGTGAGGGGGGACGGAAGGGAGGAGGACCATGAGGGGGGACTGAAGGACGGGGCTTCCCTAGACTTACCTCGTGTCTTGAGCAGCACGAACAGTGAGGGTCCCCTTTCTGTTCCCGTGCTGCTGCCTGCCTCCCAGAGCCCCGCAGAGGCAGCACAGGGCCCCGTCCTGCAGTTTGCTTGCTGCAGGGAGGATGGAGCAAGGGCTCAGACGGGCGCTGCAGACCACTCAGTCTCTCTCTCACTCCGTGTACTGGACCTTCTCTTGAAGCAGACTTAGGCGATCCTGAGGAGCAAGGGCTGTGCCAGGAGCCTCTGCCTGTCCTCAGTGCTCAGGGGACACCCAACGACGAAGACATGATGGGAGGACAGAGGACACTGGTGCCGGTGCAAAGAGAGACCAGGGGACTGAGACCCTTGTCTACCCAGCTCTGCAAAACGCCGAGAACGGCTGCCCTTGGGGATCTTTCCTGGGGCTGGGAGCTGGTGCGTGCCCGCTGCAACAGGCAGGCTTGTGCACTCCCATCGGCTCACATTCTCCCGCTAGGAGACAGGTCGGCCGGCTGGACCACGTTCTAAATCTACCCAGCTGGGCCCTGGCAGCCGTGGTAGGACCTGGTTGCAGCTGACTTCTCCACACCTTTTTCCTCTTCTGCCTCTCTGCTCCCTCTCCTGGAATAGATGCCTGCCAGGGCCGTAAGGGGGGTCCCACGCTCAGGGCAACAAGCCTGGGGGCAGAGGGCCTATGCCACCTTCTGGGGAGAGGGGGTGGCTGGCGTGTCCCTCACCTGCCTCTTGCAGGTACCATGCCTTGCTTTCCATCGACCTCCTCGCACGTCCTTGCACAGAGGTCCTGCCTGTCATGTCAGTACAAAAGCTCAGATTGTTCGTTGGAAAGACAAGGCTCTGCCCCCTTCTAGTTTCTGCTGGGGAGGGACAGAGGTTTCAGGGTGAGCAGGGAGGAAGTAAGGCCCGTCTCCTGGTCTCACCACTCCAGGCAGCAGCCGGCCCCGGCCTCCTCCGTCCTCCCATTCCTCAGTGTTGGGAGCCTCGGTCCTAGCTCCTCCCTCCCATTTGAACCAGTCCCAGGGCCTGTGGGTCCTACGTTCTACCCATCCCACTGTTGGTGAGGGCAGAAGGCCAGGGCTGCTGGCACAGGCAAGGAAGGCGCGGCTCCTGGCCTCCTGTCCCAGCCAGGCAGCCACCAGCTGTGTGTGCTTGGGCAGGTGTCCTTAGCCTCCCTGTCCTCGGTTTACTCACCTGGAAAATAGGGTAATCCGAGGGGTGGTGAGGCTCAGCGAGCGCAGGCAGAGCCCGCGGGTCAGTGCCCCGCAGGCGAGTGCCACACGTGTTGCTGGCACCATCATGTGCCCTCTGCTTTCCGCCCCCGCTGCCCCTGCCCTTGCCCAGGCTCGTCCTCTTTCCTTGGACTCCTGCAGCAACCTCCCAGCGGATTCTACCCTGTCACATCCGGCCCTTCCTTCCCCGCGTCCTCCTCACTCCAGAGATCTCGTCTCCAGACCACTCCAGACCCTCCGCTGCTCCTGTGCCTGCAGGACAAAGCCCACCCGCGTCTCTGTACCCTCACGTCTCTCCAGCTCCCGGGCGCTCACCGCCTGGGCTCCCAGCTTCCCGAGGGCGCTGGGCTCCTGGGGCCATGGCGATCCAGGGTTTCCTCGGCATCGTCTGTGGATGGAGTCGGCGTCTTGGCTCTTGACTCTTGGCCAATGCTGTGTGATGAGTGAAATACGCACACGTGTAAGTATTACTGAACAAACAAGAGGAATGGAGTCTGTGGATTTGGGAAGCAAAAGGACTGGCCCATTTTTTATGTCAGGAAGAGATTTTTATACCGGAACAACTGTAACCCTCATGGGACAGACTGCTCATTCTCCTCTACGTGCCTTGCACTTCCACAGCTTGCATTTCTTTTTTTTTTTTTTTTTTTTTTTTTTTTTTTTTTTGTTTGTTTTTTTTTTTTTTTTTTTTTTATTAATGTTATGATAGATTACAACCTTGTGAGATTTCAGTTGTACATTTTTGTTAGTCATGTTGTGGGTACACCACTTCCCCCTCCGTACCCTCCCCCCACCCCCCCTTTTCCCTGGTAACCACCGATCAGATCTCCTTATCAATATGCTAATTTCCACCTATGAGTGGAGTCATATAGAGTTCGTCTTTCTCTGACTGACTTATTTCGCTTAACATAATGCCCTCGAGGTCCATCCACATTGTTGTGAATGGGCCAATTTCGTCTTTTTTTATGGCTGAGTAGTATTCCATTGTGTATATATACCACATCTTCTTTATCCAATCATCAGTTTCTGGGCATGTAGGCTGGTTCCACGTCTTGGCTATTGTAAATAATGCTGCGATGAACATAGGGGTGCAACGGACTCTTGAGATATCTGATATCAGGTTCTTAGGATAGATACCCAGTAATGGGATGGCTGGGTCATAGGGTATTTCTATTTTTAACTTTTTGAGAAATCTCCATACTGTTTTCCATAGTGGCTGTACCAGTTTGCATTCCCACCAACAGTGTATGAGGGTTCCTCTTTCTCCACAACCTCTCCAACATTTGTCGTTCTTGGTTTTGGATGTTTTTGCCAATCTAACGGGGGTAAGGTGATATCTTAGTGCAGTTTTGATTTGCATTTCCCTGATGATTAGCGATGATGAACATCTTTTCATGTGTCTATTGGCCATATTCATATCTTCTTTTGAGAAATGTCTGTTCATGTCCTCTGCCCATTTTTTGATCGGGTTGTTTGTTTGTTTGTTGTTAAGCAGTGTGAGTTCTTTGTATATTATGGAGATTAACCCTTTGTCGGATAAGTGGCTTGTAAATATTTTTTCCCAATTAGTGAGCTGTTTTTTTGTTTCAATCCTGTTTTCCCTTGCCTTGAAGAAGCTCTTTAGTCTGATGAAGTCCCATTTGTTTATTCTTTCTATTGTTTCCCTCAACTGAGGAGTTACAGTGTCCGAAAAGATTCTTTTGAAACTGATGTCAAAGAGTGTACTGCCTATATTCTCTTCCAAAAGACTTATTGTCTCAGGCCTAATCTTTAGGTCTTTGATCCATTTTGAGTTTATTTTGGTGTGTGGTGAAAAAGAATGGTCAATTTTCAATCTTTTGCATGTGGCTGTCCAGTTTTCCCAGCACCATTTGTTGAAGAGACTTTCTTTTCTCCATTGTAGGCCCTCTGCTCCTTTGTCGAAGATTAGCTGTCCATAGATGTGTGGTTTTATCTCTGGGCTTTCAATTCTGTTCCATTGATCTGTGGACCTGTTTTTGTACCAGTACCATGCTGTTTTGATCACTGTAGCTTTGTAGTATGTTTTGAAATCGGGGATTGTGATTCCGCCGGCTTTGTTTTTCTTGCTCAGGATTGCTTTAGCAATTCGCGGTCTTTTGTTGCCCCATATGAATTTTAGGATTGTTTGTTCAATTTCTGTGAAGAATGTTCTTGGGATTCTGATTGGGATAGCATTGAATCTGTATATTGCTTTAGGTAGTATGGACATTTTAACTATGTTTATTCTTCCAATCCATGTGCAAGGAATGTTTTTCCATCTCTTTATGTCATCGCCTATTTCTTTCAAGAAAGTCTTGTAGTTTTCATTGTATAGATCCTTCACTTCCTTGGTTAAGTTTATCCCAAGGTATTTTATTCTTTTCGTTGCGATTGTGAATGGGATAGAGTTCTTGAGTTCTTTTTCTGTTAGTTTATTGTTAGTGTATAGAAATGCTACTGATTTATGCACGTTAATTTTATACCCTGCTACTTTGCTGTAGTTGTTGATTATTTCTAATAGTTTTTCTGTGGATTCTTTGGGGTTTTCTATGTATAAGATCATGTCGTCTGCAAACAACGAGAGTTTTACTTCTTCGTTACCTATTTGGATTCCTTTTATTTCTTTTTCCTGCCGAATTGCTCTGGCCAGCACCTCCAGAACTATGTTGAATAGGAGTGGTGAAAGTGGGCACCCTTGTCTTGTTCCTGTCCTCAGAGGGATGGCTTTCAGCTTTTGTCCATTGAGTATGATGTTGGCTGTGGGTCTATCATATATGGCCTTTATTATGTTGAGGTACTTTCCTTCTATACCCATTTTACTGAGGGTTTTTATCATAAATGGGTGTTGGATCTTGTCGAATGCTTTCTCTGCATCTATTGAGATGATCATGTGGTTTTTGGTTTTCATTTTGTTGATGTAGTGTATCACGTTGATTGACTTGCGGATGTTGAACCATCCCTGTGTCCCTGGTATAAATCCCACTTGATCATGGTGTATAATCTTTTTGATGTATTGCTGTAATCGGTTAGCCAAAATTTTGTTGAGGATTTTTGCATCTATGTTCATCAGTGATATCGGCCTGTAGTTCTCCTTCTTTGTGTTGTCCTTGTCAGGTTTGGGGATCAGAGTGATGTTGGCTTCATAGAATGTGTTAGGGAGTTCTCCATCTTTCTCAATTTTCTGGAACAGTTTGAGGAGAATAGGTATTAAGTCTTCTTTGAATGTTTGGTAGAATTCTCCAGAGAAGCCGTCTGGTCCTGGACTCTTATTTTTGGGGAGGTTTTTGATTACCGTTTCTATTTCCTTACTTGTGATTGGTCTATTCAGATTCTCCATTTCTTCCTGATTCAGTTTGGGGAGATTGTAGGAGTCTAGGAATTTGTCCTTTTCTTCCAGGTTGTTCAATTTGTTGGCATATAGTTTTTCATAGTATTCTCTTATGATCTCTTGTATTTCATTGGTATCTGTTGTGATTTCTCCTCTGTCATTCCTGATTTTATTAATTTGCGATTTCTCTCTTCTTTTCTTGGTGAGTCTGGCTAGGGGTTTGTCAATTTTGTTAATTCTTTCGAAGAACCAACTCTTTGTTTCATTGATCCTTTCTATTGTCTTTTTTGTTTCAATATCGTTTATTTCTGCTCTTATTTTTATTATTTCCCTCCTTCTACTGACTCTGGGCCTTGTTTGTTCTTCTTTTTCTAGTTCTGTTAGGTGTCGTTTGAGGTTGCTTACGTGAGCTTTTTCTTGTTTAGTGAGGTGAGCCTGTATTGCGATGAATTTCCCTCTTAGGACTGCTTTTGCTGCATCCCAAATGATTTGGTATGTCGTGTTCTCATTTTCATTTGTCTCCAGATAATATTTGATTTCTTCTTTAATTTCTTCAATGATCCATTGTTTGTTGAGAAGCGTGTTGTTTAGTCTCCACATTTTTGCACCTTTCTCTGCTTTTTTCTTGTAGTTGATTTCTAGTTTAATAGCGTTATGATCAGAAAAGATGCTTGATATTATTTCAACTCTCTTGTATTTATTGATGTTTGCTTTGGTTCCCAAAATATGGTCAATCCTTGAGAATGTTCCATGTGCACTTGAGAAGAATGTGTAACCTGCTGTTTTTGGATGAAGTGTTCTATATATATCTATTAAGTCCATCTGGTCTAATTTTTCATTTAATTCTATTATTTCCTTGTTGATTTTCTGTCTGGATGTTCTGTCCATTGGTGTTAATGGTGTGTTGAGGTCCCCTACTATTATTGTATTGTTGTTGATGTCTTCTTTTAGTTCTATTAAGAGTTGCTTTACAAATTTTGGTGCTCCTGTGTTGGGTGCGTATATATTTATAAGTGTTATGTCTTCTTGGTGGAGAGTCCCTTTTATCATTATATACTGTCCCTCTTTGTCTTTCTTTATCTGTTTTGCTTTGAAATCTACCTTGTCTGATATTAGTATAGCGACACCTGCTTTCTTTTGTTCATTATTAGCTTGGAGTATTGTTCTCCATCCCTTCACTCTGAGTCTGTGTTTGTCTTTGGGGCTGAGGTGTGTTTCCTGGAGGCAGCATATTGTTGGATCTTGTTCTTTGATCCATCCTGCCACTCTGTGTCTTTTGATTGGGGAGTTCAATCCATTTACATTTAGAGTGATTATTGAGACGTGGGGACCTACCACTACCATTTTGTGTCTTGTTTTCCGGTTTTCTTCAGTTTCCTTTGTTTCTCGTCCCATGGTTTAATCTGTTCTGATGTAGAGCTGCTACTCTCTGTTGTTGTCCTTCTACTTATCTCCTCTGCTCTTGGTTTTGTAGCCCCTTTCCTTTTTTGGATTTTTCAGGAATGAGGGTTTTCCTGAGGATTTCCTGAAGAGGAGGTTTTGTGGCAATGAACTCCCTTAATTTTTGTTTATCTGGGAAAGTTTTTATTTCTCCATCGTATTTGAAGGATATTTTCGCTGGGTAGAGAATTCTCGGCTGTAGGTTTTTGTCCTTCAGATTTTTGAATATATCATTCCACTCTCTTCTAGCCTGTAAAGTTTCTGCTGATAAATCTGCTGATAGCCTGATGGGGGTTCCTTTGTAGGTTAGTTTCTTTTGCCTGGCTGTCCTTAATATTTTCTCCTTGTCGTTGACTTTTGCTAGCTTCACTACTATATGCCGTGGAGTTGGTCTTCTTGCATTGATAAAGTTTGGAGATCTATTGGCTTCTGTCACCTGAAGATCCATCTCCCTCACCAGATTTGGGAAGTTCTCAGCCATTATTTCTTTGAATAGGTTTTCTGCCCCTTTCTCCTTCTCTTCTCCCTCTGGTATACCTATAATCCTTACGTTGCATCTCCTAATTGTGTCTGATAATTCTCGGAGAGTTTCTTCATTTCTTTTAAGTCTTGCTTCTCTCTCCTCCTCTGCCTGCAACAATTCTATATTGCCATCTTCCAAATTGCTAATTCTTTCCTCCATATTATCGGCCCTACTGTTCAGAGCCTCTAGATTTTTCTTAATCTCCTCTATTGTGTTCTTCATTTCCAATATTTCTGTTTGGTTCTTCTTTATCGTATCAAACTCTTTTGTGACATAGCTCCTGAACTCGTTGAGTTGTCGGTCAGAATTCTCTCTTAACTCAGTGAGTATTTTAATGATGGCTGTTTTGAAGTCATCATCATTTAGGTTATATATCTCATTTTCTTTGGGATTGTTTTCTGTGTATTTGTTACTTTCTTTGTGTTCTGGAGATTTAATGTATTTTTTCATATTGCTTGATGATGTTGATTTGTGCCTCCGCATGGAGATAGAGTTTAGTTGCTCCTTTCACTTGTTTCAGCTGCTGCGGTGGGGGGAGCAGCTGTTTATACTTCACCAACCAGGAACCCTGTCCGTAGTTGCTAACTGGGCCTGGGCCCCTCTTCGTAGCCACAGTGGCCCTTTGGATTCCCTCCTCTGCCGTGGGGGCCGTCACGGGGGGCTTCAGGCTGCAGGGGCCTACTGTTGTTGCCCACCTAGATGCGCTCTCTCCTTGGGGTCTGCAATGGTGTTATGGGCTTTTCCAGCGGCCAGGGGTGGGATCACTTATATTTGTCGCTCCGTTGCTGTCGGCACCCACCAAATCTCACTTGTCCTCTATGGGTCGCAGGAGAGCTATTGGCATCTTCTACAGTCTGTGGTTAGTACACCTAGCTATGCTGCTTTTGCCCTGGGGTCTTCCAGCCTTGTGGCTGGCGGCTGGGTGCCTTCTACTGGTGCTGTGCAGAGGCTTTCCCTAAGGCTTCTGTGAGCCTGTAGGGTTTCCCCCTAGGCTACTAAGCTGGGTCTCTGGAACTCTCTCCAGCCCCAGTCCTCTCCGAGATCTCCGGCAATCCCTAGCCTCACCGGGTGGGCAACGGCAGCTGGGGGTCGCCCCGTCCTCTGGGCTTCTCTCCGGGCCTCTGCCGGGAGCTCTGAATGCTCAGCGTGGCCCCTCTGCTACCGGCAGACAGAGAGTTTTGTCTGCTGCCTGGCGGAGCTCCGGCACTTCCCCTCCGGGTCGCCGGACCCGCCTTTGAAAGTTCCCCCGCCCCGGTCCTCTCCGAGATCTCCGGCAATCCCTAGTCCCACGGGGCGGGCAACAGCAGCTGGGGGACGCCCCGCCCTCTGGGCTTCTGTCCGAGCCTCTGCCGGGAGCCCTGAATGCTGGGCGTGGCCCCTCTGCTAATGGCAGACAGAGAGTTTTGTCTGCTGCCTGGCGGAGCTCCGGCGCTTCCCCTCCGGGTCGCCAGACCCGCCTTTGAAAGTTCCCCCGCCCCGGTCCTCTCCGAGATCTCCGGCAATCCCTAGTCCCGCGGGGCGGGCAACGGCAGCTGGGGGTCGCCCCGCCCTCTGGGCTTCTCTCCGGGCCTCTGCCGGGAGCCCTGAGTGCTCAGCGTGGCCCCTCTGCTACCGGCAGACAGAGGGTTTTGTCTGCTGCCTGGCGGAGCTCCGGCGCTTCCCCACCGGGTCGCCGGATGCGCCTTTGAAAGTTCCCCCGCCCCGGTCCTCTCCGAGATCTCCGGCAATCCCTAGTCCCCCGGGGCGGGCAATGGCAGCTGGGGGTCGCCCCGCCCTCTGGGCTTCTCTCCGGGCCTCTGCCGGGAGCCCTGAGTGCTCAGCGTGGCCCCTCTGCTACTGGCAGACAGAGAGTTTTGTCTGCTGCCTGGCGGAGCTCCGGCGCTTCCCCACCGGGTCGCCGGATGCGCCTTTGAAAGTTCCCCCGCCCCGGTCCTCTCCGAGATCTCCGGCAATCCCTAGTCCCCCGGGGCGGGCGTCTCTCTGGGACCCTCCGGGCGCCCCGAGCACCAGGCTGGGTCTCCCCGCCAATGGCGGGGAGAGACTCTCCCCGCGGGCTCAGGTGTGCAACTCCAAAGTTTCCCTCTGCGTTTAGGAGTAATTGCAGGGGGTTTAAGTAGGGTTCTGGTCACCTGTTTCCACCGTCGCTCCTCTGTTGTGTTCTCGCTCCTGCCCTAGATGTGTGTGGATCCTCTGGGGGCGTCCGTTGGAAGAAAGCCGCTTGCGGGTACTAGGCTGCCCGTCGGGGTCGGAGAGTTTTCACCTATTTCCACATCCTCCCGGAGGAAAGTCCGTCCGCCTTCCGATGTATAGTCGCGTGGGTGTCTCAGACGTCCTGAGATGCTGTCTGGATATCCTTTGTCAAGCGATAAGTGTCCAAATAATTGTAGACTCGAAGGGCGAGAGACAAAGAGGACTACTCACGGCGCCATCTTGGAATCCACCCCCCCACAGCTTGCATTTCTTCATGCTGTTCCCTCTGCTCAGAACACCCTTCTCCGTGTCTGCAGGCGAATATCTAGGCGCCTTCGGGACTGGGCCGGATGGCACCCCTCTGAAGCCTGTCCTCACTCCTGCAGGACATCGTACAGGCCTGGGGACGGCACCACGCTTGGTGACAGTGTTTGTGGTGATTGCACACCATCTGACGTGGTTCGTCTCCTTCCACGTGCCGACCTCTCTGCGTCTGTGTCCTTGTCTCCGCAGTGGAGACAGTGGCAGCCCTTACTTCACGGCTTCTCAGAGGATCACGCATGCCAATGTGTGAGGGCTCAGCGCTGTTCCTGGCACGTCAGTGCTGTTTAAGCACTTGCCACGTTATATTATTGGAATGAGGTCTTTGGGTTCTGTCTCTTTCTGGGAGCCTGAGCACACCTTGAATGGCCGAGTCTCCTTGGCAGCGGGCTCTCTGCCTCTCTGGGCCCCAGGATGGGGCCTGCATGGAGCAGTGGCTCAGGGAGTGTCACTTGGGAATGCAGAGCAGGGTCCTGGCTGTGAGCCTCTCGCTTCTGGGCTCAGCAGCCAGCAGTGTTTGGGGAGCTGCGTGTGGGTATTGCTTGTGGTGCCCGGTCTTCACCCCAGACCCAGTGTGCGGGGTTCACAGGAGACCCCGCGAGGAACTGCCCAGGATCTGGGCTTCTGGCCAGCGGGCACTGAGAGCTGGGGGTTTCCTTGCTTCAAGTCCAATCAAGAAGTCCTGCCAAAGCACCTGGGACTCTCCTGGGGTCCCCCATCACCTTTAGGACAAGGTCGTCAAAGTCTCTGACATGGCCTTCAAGGCACTCAGGGCTTGTGAGCTTCCTCTCACTGCTCCTGCCCCATGGGGACCCTCTGCACCTGTCTCCCCACCCCCCATGGCCAGCTTTGCAGGAGGGGGCCCATGGCTCCTCTCAGAGGGAGGGGGACCCAATTCCAGGGCCTCTGGGGCCAGAGGAGGAATTCAGAAGCCAGCGAGGCCTTATCTGGAGGGCTGAGGTGCTGCGGTCCACATTCCATATGCTGCTCAGAGCTCACTCCAGGCAGAAGGGGCACAGGGGCCTGGGCCCAACCCACCCTGGGCTCCTAGGGGAGGGCGGGAGGTGGGAGCAGGTGAGGGCCTGGGTCAGGAAGGCAGGATCTGGGGCATCGGGTGCACAAGCACCTTCCCTGGGTCGGGGTGGCATCCAGGGCTGCAGCCGTGGGGAGGGGCCGCCTCTGGTCCTCACTGCTTCTGACATGTGAGCCCCTTGTGAGGGACAGAGCCTGTGCCTCAGCTCCTCCTCTGGTCCCAGGGGCTGAGACGCAGCCCTCCTGCAGACAGGATGGGTCAGGGCGAGCTGAGACGTGGGGCAGTACTTCCGTGGGTTCTAATGTCCTCTTCTAATGGAGGACCTGGCTAGGCAGAAGGAGCAACTCAGAGCTGCCACGTGGACATCTGGAGAGCAGAAGACGGGCCCGAGGCCTCGGAGCTCCAACACTGAGCGCTCCCCGCACAGGGAGTTCAAGCAGAGCCAGCCCGTGTGCTGCCGACTGTGCTCTTTGCTACCCGCTGGAATTTGGAGTGGGAGGGCCTTTCCTGTGTGGGTCCATCCAGCACATGGTTGGGTACTTAGCCCTGGACCCTGCCTACTCTACTGGCCGTCGTGGCTGCCTTCCCACCCTACGGTCACTGGGACAACTGCAAGTATTTCGCACACATCCACAGTCCACCCTCCTGTGTCCCTCAAGACTCGGCAGGAGAAGGACAGGGGTGAGGCTGCGCTGACTACACCCCACCTCCCCAGGGGAGCTCCCGGAGGCCAGGGGGGCAGGGGTGACCGGAGGTGACACAGAAGGCCAGAGGGCCCGTTGTTCAAAGGATGACCTGCAAACACTGGCTCCATGACAGGCTGGCCTGGAGCTTCAGTGTAACCTGCCCTCCCCCCAGGGGCGAGTGGGCGAGCCTGCCGCAGGCCTGGCAGGTCAACTCAGGGCTGAGCAGGTGAGAGGGCAGGAGGCACGGGGTTGGCTGTGCCGGTGTGCCCCTCGGGGCCACAGCAGGCAATGAGCTGTGTTAGTGTGACTGCCAGGAGAGCTTCCCGCCCTGTATGTGAGCTTCCTCCTCTGCCTCAGGTGGGACAGAAATGCGCGGATTTCTGTGTAGGACCTCGGTCATCGAGCGATGGTGGCGTTCACCTTGCTGCTCTGTGAACGCAGGACCTCGGGGGGCCCAGGAGAGCAGAGGGGCTGCAGCTGTGGCTCACAGCCCCCAGGAAGACCGAACCGCAGAGGGCACCCGCCACACTCTCCTCTGCTCCCCTGGGCTTCCTCCCGCCACGCTGCCCCTACTCCACTTGGCAGCCCCTCCCCAAACTCTCCCTTACCTTCCCCCACCCCTCGCTTCACCCCATGAATCCTCACCCTTCCACCATTGCTGATCCACAACCCTCCCAGTGCTGTCCCACTCCTGCCCCTCCCAGCCTCCCAGTGCCATCCTGGGCCCGGAAACTTAGCTGCTCAGGGGGACTCCACCCACCCTGTGTCCTTTGTGGTGAGAGAAGTCCTTTCCAAAGCCCAATAAGCTCTGGCCCCCTTGAGAGCCCTCTGCTTTCTCCTGGGTGTGTGGCGAGGTTGGGAGAGTCACTGAGCTCCTGGCCTGCGGTGACATCCGGATGTTGTCAGTTTCCCTAGCGGTGTTTGTTTGTTTATTCTAAAAGATCTTCAAGTTTCAAGAAGCAATGGGGTAAACTAGCAACCCCGCCACGGGTAGGCCGGCACCTTTGTAGCTCACCAGATGCAGCACCGCCACGATCTCGTGTGCCCCTTGCAGTTTGGGGGTGCAGCAGACGCGAGGACGGCCAGCCTGCCTTCACAGGTGAAGAAGCTGAGGCGAGGAGAGGCGAAGCCACGTGCCTGAGGCCACTTGGCAAATTCCTGACGAAACTGGGACTCACACGCAGATCCCCCGGCTCCAACACCAGCAAACCCCACACCAGCCTGGGAGACCGAGTTTGGTTAGTGGGAATGATGAAGATTTCAGCAATTATCTCTAAAGTGTATCTTTGACATTGATGAATCGTCTCCCAGGCTAAACTCTAAAAAATATACCCCAGGGGCTGGCCCTGTGGCTGAGTGGTTAAGTTCGCGCGCTCCGCTGCAGGCGGCCCAGTGTTTCGTTGGTTCAAGTCCTGGGCGCGGACATGGCACCGCTCATCAAGCCACGCTGAGGCAGCGTCCCACATGCCACAACTAGAAGGACCCACAATGAAGAATATACAACTATGTACTGGGGGGCTTTGGGGAGAAAAAGGAAAAAAAAATCTTTAAAAAAAAGATATGTACCCCAATTCTTCAAATCCTGTTGACTTAAGACAAAGAATGACACAAACAACAGCAAAAAGCCTTCAATGCCCCTATATGCATTTTAAGGGACCTAAAGTGATAGATGTGGCCCCTGGAGGAGTCTGCTCTGACTACGCCTCAGAATGTAGCCTCCCCTGCTCTCTTCTTCTCAGGGATGTGCCGTCCTGTCACAGTTTTACTTTCAATAGGTTTCAATGGTTTGAAATTCAAAGGCTAAACGGTGACAAATACAGAGAAAATTCTCGTTCCTTCCATTCTCTAGTCACCCAGCACTGCTTCTGTCCCAGGAAGTAACCAATGTCACCTGTTTCAAGTGTCCTTGCAGAGAAAATAGACACATGCAAATAGGGATCTACAGCCCCTTTTGTGTGACAAGTGTCAGTGCACCGCTGTACACACTTTCTTCTCTTGTCTTCACTCTCTGCGTCTCGGAGCCTGTTCCCCGGCAGGACATACAGGTCTGGTGTTCCCATTGCGGTTAGAGTATCCCTGTTGAAGCGAATTTGCACACTTTCCAATCTGTTGCTGCCGTAAGCACTGTTTCAGTGAATACCTTGTGCATTTGTCATCGTGCTGTCATTCACAGAAGTGGGACTCCTGGTATGTGCATTTATAATTTTGATGGATACAGGCAAACCGCTTGCCGTAAAGGTTGTACCAATCCACACCCAGGCTGGCAATTATTCTCCATTACCCCTGACTCAACTCGTTGCAAATCTTGCTGCTGGACGCCCCCGTGTTGGCTTTGTAACACCTGAGCCGTGCAACGGCCACATCTCAGCTCCTAAGAAGCCGAGGAAGAAGACGGTGAGCAGCTGTCACCTGCATTGGCGTGGACCTTCATGCTGCTAAATCCAGTGGGCACTGTCCGTGCTGATCCTATTGACCCTCAGCAGCTCCTGGCTCTGCCGACCCCTCCTTCCTGCAGGACCCCTCCTGTTTCTCTAGATGATACTTGCTGTCCCCTTTGCAGCTCGTTTTCCTCCTCCCAGGTGTTAAGTTGGTAGTTTCAACCTTGGCTGCACATTGGGATTACCTGGGAAGCTTTGCAAAGGTTCGGATGCTCAGATCACACCCTAGACCAATGAAATCAGAAAATCGTAGTCTCTGTGGGGGGAACCCGGGCACCAGCATTTTTCAACTCCCCACTGACTCTAATGTGCACCCAAGGTGGAGAGCCACTTCCTGAGTGGTGGCTTCACCCAGATGCATCCACTTCTGTTTTCTTATTATATCATCTCTCAAGAAAATTGCATGTGTGCCCACAGCTTCAATTATCCGCTACACACAGATGGCTTGCACGTGTACATCTCTATTCTAGATCTTTCCCGTGCTCCATATCTGAGTATGAAGCCAGATTAACATCTCTCTCACAGACACCCCAGACTTAATGGTCCGAAAAAGCTCATAAGCTTCACCCCTCAAACTTGGTACTGTCCCATTGTTTCCATTTTTGTGAATGGCGCCCTCCATCCAATCGCACGGCTTGACACTTCCTCTCCCTCAGTCCATCCAAAGCCCCAGCTGTGCAGCGCCTCCTGCTGGCTGTATGCTTGTGCTCTCTGCCCTATTCCAGTCTCTACCCTGTGACGCAGCTGGAGGGATGGCTCCGAAGGACGTTTGTGCGTGGCGTCCCTCTGCACCCTACCGCAGGCTGTCCGGGGCTCTCCCCGGACCTTGTGACAAAGACACGTCTGCCACCCTGGCCCACGCAGCCTTCCATGGTGGGCTCTTGCCTTCCTCTCCTGCTGCGTCCCCATCAACCTTGTGTTTTCTAGCTACCCAGCCGTCTCGGGTTCCTCACACACCTTTCTCTTTGTCCCACACATGGGCCTCACATATGCTCTTCCTGCTCTCAAAGTGCTTTTCCCTCCCTCTTAGCCTATTTGACTTCCTCTGGTCTTATAGATCTCGTGGACGTCAGCTCAAGGGTTTCCTCCTGGGAGAAGCTTCCTCCACCCTTGCAGAAGGGGCCAAGCCGGGTGTCCCTCTGAGCAGCCCCCGGGGAACTGTACGTCTCTCCTTACAGCAGTTGCTGTTTGCAAGTCTGCATCAGCTGTGTGACCCTGTGATGAATGCCTCTGTCTGCCTTTGGGCCACAGCCCTGCCAAGGCTCTTCTCGGCCATCCTGTCCTGGGCCCGTCGGATGCCCGGAACCGTGCAGTCAGCGCTGACACGCGCTAAATAGATGTACGAACTGCGGGAATGACGGCTTCTCCCTTTACAACTGGGAGACAGAGAGAGGGCCAGGGATCGCGAGGCACGTTCAGAACGGCTCAGGCCGCCTGCAGCTTAGAAGGAAGACTCCAGGTGCAGCCTCACGCCTCCGGCCCCGTGGGCAGCTTTCCTCTGGCCGTCTTCAGTCTGTCAGTGGCACGGCTCCTCCAGCATGAGAGTTATCAAGGGAAGTCTCTCCCATTTAATAACTTCTACAGCGCTACATAAATACTTGAAAAAATATGGAGAAGTGTTTACAGTAGCTGCATCTCATAAGGGAGATTTACAGGACTATTAAGAATTATTAGACTTCTTCTGCGACAGAGCACTTTCACAGGCTGTGCCGCACGGCTTCATAGCCTGGCTCTGCAGAATGTTTATTTTCATGTTTTCAAAATACCGTATTTCTTCCACCATTAAATTTTATCTCAGCAGCGTTGTTTTAAAGCACCAATTTCCCCAGCTCTTCTGATCTTGTAATTCAGCTCCAAAATATGCTGCTTTGGAAACCCTCTGGAGAGCACGCGGGTCCAGGGCATGGCTGCAGGCCTGCGCTGAGTAATGCGTGAGGCTTCTGAGGATTGGAGGGCTGTGAGTATGTGTGCATGTGTGTGTGTGTGCATGTGTGAGGGCCTCGGGCCTGCTCGTCTGCCATTGGCTGGGACTTCATGGCGGAGGCGGAATGCTCCCACTGTAGGTGTGAGAGCTGGGGAGGAAAGGGGCCGCCACGATCCCCATGAGCTCTGGAGCCCGGCTCGCCTGTGGAGGTGTGGGCCCGCCGGTCTTTATTTCCTCCGCCACACCTGCGGTACCAGCACGTGCAGAATATGAGCCCGGGCCCCTCTGAAATGTCAGCCGTGCTGACCGTCCACATCCCCCAGTGCCCCCAGCATTGGCAAGGGCTGATGGGGCTCCTTCCTCCTTGAGGGGTTGACCTCCCTCACAGGAGGCGAGGCTCCCAGGACAGAAGACGACATCCTTGCATGGTAATGTGATACTGTTTCTGGTCCAGACCCCACTTCAGAGCAGAGTCTGCTTGAACCATGTCAGACCAGGGGCGGGGGGGGGGGGGGTGTCCGTGGTTGCTGAAATGTGCCCAGGAGGGAGGTCTGGGAGCCTCCCTCTGTCCTTAGGATTTAACATGACTGTGCTCAGCTCTCATAAACGTCCCAACCCTGTGACTTGGCCGCTGCTGTCCCCCTGGTGGAAAGCCTGCTCCAGCCCCTTCAGCCCATCTGAGAAACCCAGCACAAACGCCACCCCCCAGCTGTTTGGAAGTGAGGCCTCCCCATTGGCGTCACCCCTCCTTGGCTTTCTGAGCAGGTCACACGCTCTGCCCGGGGGTCCTGGTGCTCTGACTCCAGTGCCCCTTTGGCAGAGCCTTGCTATCTAGAACGTGAGGTCACTGACTCAGGCGCCTGGAGGGCCAGGCTGGTGAGGCAAATGAGGGAAACAGGCCCACGGGCAGCTGGATGAATCCCTTGTCACCAGGAGAGAAGGGGGGCTCAAGGTGGACAAATGTTCTGATTTTCCAAGTGAAGCCAGAAATCTGGATTTTTATGTGAATCTTCTGATTTTTTGTGTGTTGCCCAAATTTTAAAATACTGCAGTCTGAATAAAGCATACGAAGCTGGTGCCCAGCCTTGCACCTGGACTCTTGGGGCCTGTGACCGACTTCCCGTACCCCAGGGTCCTTCCAATGTTGCCAGAGTTCTTTTCCCAAGAGGCTCAGGCAGCTCCAGAGTCAGCAGGCAGCTGGGAGGTGGAGGGGGCCTGGGGGTGGGGGTGGGCGGGGCAGGGCTGCGTGGGTCCCGGTTCTGCTGCAGACTCGGCGGCGCCCGCTCCCCGGCTCCCGGTGACAGTTCTCCATCTGTCACTGCCTTCCTCCAGTGATTAATTCTTCTATTTAGGAGGCTTCCTACAGTGGGGAAGTTGGAAAGGAAGGAATCTCAGGGAATCCCTGTCCTCTGTGCACCAGAAAAGCCGCTGGACTGGCAGCCCCTAGTCGCTGCTGGGCTCCACTCCCTGTGTCCTTAATGAGGCGGCGGTGCCCGGTTGAGAGCCCAGCGCAGAGGCTCCTGGAAGCCTCAATTAGCCACACCTGCTCCCGGCTGCCCCTCTGCCTGCGGGCTCCAAGTGCAGGGTGACCATCAGCGTCCAGCCCCATTAATTAAGCCCTAGATGGGGCAGGAATGTCGATCATAATTCACACAGACTCATCAGGGCCGATCTCTCAATGGTAAATCAAGATGAGGAAAATGGTTTATTCAGGATAAACCTAGCTAAACCGGGTACTTTTTCCACGTATCCCACTGGCCCTGTCTACAGAGGGAGGGCATGCAACTGGAACCCCTGAGGACGGAGGCAGCCCCAGAGCTGCCTGCGCACAGAGAGGTGCTGAGAACCCAGCCTGGGACCGTGACAAAGCCGAGTCGAGGACTGCTCTGGCTTTCATCCCCGTGGGTCAGGTCCCCTTCGGGACCACTTAGCAAAGGCTGCAGATCGCTGAGACTGGGTTAAGAGCTCCCACCAACATCAGTGGTCTCCACTGCTGGGGTGGGAAGAGAGGTGTGGATACCACGGGGTAAAGGAGTCCAGAAAATGCTTCCCTGCGAGGGGCCGGAGCTCCCTGGCTCCCAGCTCCCCTGGAGTGCTAGGATCCTGATTCTATGCTTGAGAGCGCTGGGCCAGCAGGTCCAGCTCCAGGGTGGACTGAAGGGGAAAGAGTGAGCACAGGGCCACCCGACCCCGCAGTCCGCTCCGGGCAGGTGGCTCCGTGCACAACCCGTCCGGTCTCTCTCCATGGCTTCACGGTGCTCTCCACACCTCTGCTGTCATCTCCAACCCTGCCCCATCTGCTCCAGTTTCGTGGGGAGACGGTGGTGTGTGTGAGTCTTTACTCTTTTCCAGACACGCCACACCTGGGCTGTCGCACTTGCTGCCCTGCCTTGGCCCAGACTTGTTGCTCCCCAGATCTGCACACAATTGGCTTCTCTCATGGATCAGGTCTACATTCAAACGCCCCATCCTCGGCGGGGCCTCTCTGACCGACAGCCCTCAGACACACTCCTCTTTTATAATTTCCTACACACCCTATTCCAACTGAAATCTGATTTTGTTTGTCTGTCTGTCTTCTCCATGGCAGCTGGCACCTCCTGTACTTGATGGTGTGTAACACCCCGTGCCTGGCGCAGTGCCCGACGCTTCGTGGCTCTCAACGATACCATGAGTGGCCGTGTCTTCGGGAGGGGAAGCGGGACATGAAACGCATAGGGACCTTTTTGAACCTGGCAAACTTCAGAGTTCTTCCATCTCACCTTCTGGGGTTTCACCTGCATCCCAGCCCAGGCCCACCCTGCCTTCCAGGCGCTGTAACCAGGCCTGCCTTCTCCAGGCGGAGCGCTGCTTTTCCTCAAGATCTTCCCTTCAGCGGAAACTTTGCTGTCCCGTGTCCCACTCTTGCGGTTGAACGGAGAACTGCAGTTGTCAGAAAGCTCTCTAGGCAGAGCCCCAGGGAAGTGCTAACAGCTCGGGGAGACGCCCAGGCCTGGCGTAGAAGGGTGCTGTGGACTGAGTGTGCATGTCCCCCAGATTGGTAAGTTGTGATCCTAACCCCAAAGGTGCTGGGGTCAGTAGATAGGCCTTCGGGAGGGGCTTAGTCATGAGGTGGAGCCCTCCTGACTGGCATTAGTGCTCTTATAAAAAGAACCTCCACAGAGCTCCCTTGCCCTTTCCACCACGTGGGGACACAGCGAGAAGGCACCGTCTGTGAACAAGCACACGGGCCCTCACCAGACACAAGATCTGCTGATGCCTCCAGACTGAGAGAAATAAGTTTCTCTTGCTTATAAGCCCCGCAGTCTGTGGGATTTTGCTATAGCAGCTCGAACTAAGACAAAAGGGCTGGAGCTGCTCTTCCTTGGAACGACCCTCTGGAAATGGCCTAAAGGCAGAAATCTTGGGCATACCATCAGCAGGCTTAACCTGGCAGTAGTTGTGGGGGACTCAGAGAGATTCAGAGTGAAGTGAGGAATGTCGTGGTAGGGGCAAGGTCAAAGGCCTGCTGGTTACTTGTGAGGGTCCTGCAGGGGACCACTGGAGAGCATGTGGAGCCCTATATCTTGACCTTCTGCTCTTCCTGCCACTCAGTCTCCGAAGCTCTGGAAAAGGTACTGTTTATTGGCAAAACCAGATAAAAATGTACATAGAACGCAGTCTGCTGCTCAGCGCTGGTGTGTCCTGCTTTGTGAAACTTTTGGAAGAACTGAACAAAGGTTCACATTAACACAGATTTGGTAAGACTTGTGTCTAAGGACTACCGTTCTCTCATCACCCTGGAGGCAGGACCTGGGGGGTTGGGGTGGTGGGCAAGTCATTATCTATGACAGATGCAATAACCTAAGACTGGAAAGAGGACAAATGTGTGTTTAGCATAATACAGGCTGTGTTTGTGGAGAGAATTGTCAAGAAATTTGAAGGGTCTGAGTCTGTATACTACTTATAAACTAACAGGTTCACCCACCAAAGTTTTGTGGATATTGCCAGAAGACATAAGATCCCTGGGTCAGAGACAAAGGACTTTATTACTCATAGCAATAGCAGTCATAGAAGTATGAGCGTTTTCGAGCCCCACTTCCCACGGGGTGGTGTAAAGAGAACCAGGTAACATCTGCTCACTCAGTGGGTATGTTATGGGAGAGGAACCCCGCGAGTAGAGAACCCAGATCCTTCACAATGGGCTGTAAGCAAACCTAGTCTTTGTTCCCGAGGGAGATATGCTCTCCGTCTTCCGAGGCTGTTCACTAGATAGTCATTCTTTTTAAGATTCTTCAGAACAAAGTCGGTGCCTCTGCTTACAAGATGTGCAGAAACAAGGGGAACCAAGGAGATTAAATCTCTATGTCAACCCAATGAGGGCTTATGCAGGTTGTCTTTGCAATACAAGATGTGCTCCTTTATTTCGTATACTCAGGAACAACCAAAGAGAAACAAACCAAAATAAAGCAGACTGCGACCTAGGCCGGGAGGTCTCCTGCCCCTTCTCTAACCAGCAGTGGGAAGTGGCAGCGGACATAAGCCACACCTGTGGCCTTGAGCACACCAGGCAGGAAGAAAGTCAGGTCTGGAGCAGAGGGTAGAGGGCCTGAGAAAGGGTAAAGATGGGAATTCACGTGGAGAGAGGGGAGGGAAGAGGGCCTCGGGGGGCAGGAGAAAGGAGATGCAGTGTTTTGACTGGAGGCCAATGGTAATTTTTCACTTAACCGTCTTCATTTGAATTTCATCACCGGGAACTTAGCAAGTAGACTGACTCTTCCCTGGGATTCTGAGAGTGAGAGATCATATGGGGAGGGAACGATGGCCTCTCCTGACGCTCCATCAGAGACCAGCCATAGGCACCTTCGTGTGGGCAGCGGGGTGGAGAGCCGCCTGGAGAGCAAGAGTCATGGGGATTCTCTTAGCATTTGTTTCTTTTCCTCCCAAAGGACAGAGAGAGATGTACCCACAAAGAGAAGGGGCAGCTCAAGTAGCACCTGGATGGAAGGTGACTTTTGTGACTGTCATACATGGGACAGCTCCTGAGAACAGGAGTATCTGAGTCAAACGTACGGTTCATCAAAGCACCAGAGTGGGTGTGAGTGCTACAAAAACTACCTCTTGACGTGATAGTTCTGAGGCAGCCTTCTTTTCTGGAGTCGTTAAGCCAGAACTGACCCTGTAGGGAAGGAAGAGGAAGACGCGGAGATGACCACCCCAAATGCCGGACTTGATAGGCTCTGGGGTCCGTCTTCTTCAGAATGCACTTACTGAGTCACCTCTGTGCCCCGGCTGGACCCTTGTGATCTCTGCTCTTGGGGGCTGGCCACGTTTTTCCATGTGAGACATTAGATAACACCAAGGGTCTCTGGCCCCAGCTCAGAAGGATGGAAGAAAAGCAGCGTCCTGGAGTGGCATCGGAAAGGCAAGGGGAGCTTCTTGCCACGCTCAGCCCGGAGCTGGGCGGAGGGCTCGCTCTCTGTGGTCAGCAGCGTGCATTCCCATTCTGTTGTAAGCGGCGTAGCACACCCGACAGAGCTATATGCTGTGTCAGACTGCTTTACAACAGTCTTTAATAACAGACGCCAGGACATTTCCACTAGTGCCAAATGGGCTCTGAAGCGGAAACAGGAAGGCTGCTTGTGAGCGTGGCAGCATTGCCACCTTCCTGCTACCAGGGCACCGAGGGGATGGGGAAGGGATGAACACCCTTCATTGCCTTGTCTGTGGGCCAATGATGTTAGTGAGAAGTAAGTTCCTCGAATTTGGCCCTTGGGAGCTGCATTCTGCTCTCAGTGTGATGCGGTCTGAGCACAGAGAGGAATGGTGCTGCGGGGCGGGTGGGGGTGTGTGCACAGGGCGCGTCCTGCTTGCCGGCTGGATGAAGGGAGCTGCAGCCAGACAGCAGTGTGGAGGTGGGTGCACCAGACTGTTGACCTTGGCAGTCTTTTCAGCTTGAGGATTTTCTGAGTTTGTGTACAAAGAACCTTTTATTTAGTGTCAAGGTGTCTGAAGGGGACGAGTTTTCGAGGTTATCTTGTCTTACGTCCCTCTTTGGGGGAATGGAGAAAGTGAGCTCCAGGCAGACAATTTAACAAGAATAGTTCAGCTCACAGCTGCCTTCCTTTGAGATGATCTCCATTAAGTGGCTGGGGAATGACTTTTGCTCTAAGCCAGCTGGTAGGTTAGGGGCAGAACTGGGACTCAACCATCAAGATACAGAGAGTCGATGTCCACCCATTCCTGGGACCAGTGCCTCTCAGATTCATAGGAACATATTTGCGCACCTGCTCTGGACTGGGCACTGCTCTGGGCAGGGGGATAAAGTGGGAAATGTGATGCAAAAGTCCTTGTTCTCACAATTTCTTTAGAAATTACAGGGTGATTGGGTTCCTGGGTGCCAAGACTTGGCGTTGTTTGTGAGGTTGGCCCCACAGTGCCCTCTGTGGATAAGTCCACAGTGATGGCTTGAGGACTAAAATGTACAGAGACCCCAAACAGCACAAGTGTGAGGGGCAGTTTCCCCAGACAGAGGATTGGGACAGGCAATGAGAAGGAGTCTACGCAGCCCGGAGATCACCTTTGGGAATTAGGAGGTGATCCACGCCGCATTATCATGTTCGGATGGTCAGCGCGCTTCTCTTTCTCATCAGGAGCGCTGTCCTCAGCGTGGAAGTACCTCCCTCCTCATGGAGGCGGGAGAGGGCATTCAGAAAGATGTTTAATTTTACAGCGCCGGGAAACAAATACTATTCATTTATTAGTATAATTAGGCAGGAGACAACACATCTCAGATGTGTTTGAGCATTTTATTGCTGCAGATATTGTCTTTGAAAACATCTTAAAAGGAAGGCGTGAAGCAGCATTCACAGTCCCCCAATCACCACCCGGATGAGTTTCCCCGGGAAGCAGGGGAGCCGCTACAGCTGGATCATATGCACTTTATTCATTAGGCTGCAATAAGAATTTCAGCATTTTCCATAAAGGTGCCATTTCAGATCTCACCACCAAATGAGCTAAGGTTCCAACAGGTGTGAAATTCCTCATCAGCATATGCATGAGGGAGCAGAATCACACCTCCAATATTTAAGATAAAACTCCTTGATAACAGCGTGAGAGCAAAGCAGGTGTTAAATTACTGCAGAATTTGTGCGATCATCCAGGCCCGAATGTGGATGCCCCTGAAGGATTGTGACATCCTTGCCACGGAGAACTGGTGACTTGATCCTGCTAAAGGCAGCTGGGCTGGCTCTAGGGCTAAGGTGACTGCGGACCACAGAGAAGTGGGCAAGAAAGATTGCTTCTCGAGGAATGGAAGCTGATGTTGATGGCCCTGGAACTTCTGCAAAGGTCAAAGGTGGTTAGCATCAGACCATCGTTGATTTCTACACGGTATCCATGCCCTCGTCTCCCAGTAAAAATATCCCTTTTGCCTTTTGGGAAATTACCTCTGTTCCACTGCATTGAGGCTCACTGGGATTGTCAATTAAAACATACTGCCGCCCCCACCCCGTTAGATAAGGGACCAGCATGTGACAAAAGCTGACCCAATTGGTTTCTTTCTCGGGACTGGCTCTCAAGTGGTGTGAGGCAAGGATGGATGGAATGGTTAGAGCTGATGAGCTGCCAATCAGCTCTGCCTGCCTGGTCCCTGGAGTGGCCGTCTTTCTTGTCTCCTTCGTGCCTGTTTGTCTAGATGGTCCTTTGGTTTGGGGAGCTCTCTAAGATGTTCCCACTGAAGTCCAGTTTTGCTTAAGTTGCCCAGAGCCGAGGTTTGTTGTTTTCAACAGGAGAACCTTGACTGATATGAAATAGCAATGGTAAGAGCACCAGATGCCGATGCTGTCTATCCAGCACCGAGCGCCCTGCAGACGGTGTCCCACCTTATGCTCACTGTGACACTCCAAAGGAGGCTCACCACGGGGCAGTCCAAGTCATAAGCAGCCCAGGCCAGACGACTCTTTGAAATCCTATTTGCGGACCCAATGAAACCCTCTTCTGGAAACCTTTAATTTGCCTCACATAGTCTTGTCTGGAGGGACAACTACATGGCTCACGTTCCCACACTCAGGGTGAAAGCGACTTGAAAATCTCATCCTCTAATGGCAAGAGAAGGGCCTGGGAACCTGGGAAGGAGACACGCCTGATTCCAAACCCCCTTTGAGAGGAGTGTTTATCTTCCTTCTGAATCAGTTACCCATGTGAATCAAGAAATCTCCAATGGGGAGAAATTAATTCTCAGCAGAGTGGCTGGAGAGCCGGCTTCAGAGGTCCTGAGGCCTGCCAGTGGAGAACGAGCAGAGGCAGAGCCCAGGGTGGGATGTGGAAGGAATCATGGAGGTAGGACGCCTCTGGACTGAAGAACTGTCTGCAAAACCAGTCCCTCCAATGATGGAGCCGTGGTCCTGCAGGAGGTCCTTCAGGGCTGGCTTTAGGCTACTTGTGGATGAAACCATGCAGTTGTTCAAGATGCATCATGGGGTTGGCCCAGTTCAGAGGCTGCAAACTCAAATGTCAACAGAAGCCAAGTGCAAGTAGTAAGACACAGAGTGAAGTGGGTCAGATGCAATGCAAGGGAGACCACGAAGTCTACGGCACAGTGGGGACTGAGTACCCATCTTGCAGGTTTGCCCTGGACCCACTGCTGGACTTTCAAGCCCTCGGAGAGTTGGGGATAGAACCTACTGGAGGCAAGGAACCCTTCTGGTAAGATGAGGAGGGAACATTTTGTTTGCCAGATTTTCTTAGACATATTTGGGAGGATGCCTTGACTCATGCTTGTTAGGGGGAGAATTGTTCCATTTCCTTCTAACTCACCACGTTGCTGGCCCACAGTTACAAGTTGGCATTTCCTTTCAAAGTCTGTTTCCTGACTTCTCTAAAATTCTGGCTTCCTCCTGTCTTTCTGTGCATTGCATCACATGAGCCCTGATTAGCTAACAGGCAGATGAGAGCCAGGCCCAGGAGGCTGGGACACTGGTAGTCACTGGGGCACCGTGAGAGAGGATGAGAACATCAACACATCAATGATGTTGTGGTTTTGTTCCGGACCTGCCCTGCACGCTGCATGTTCCTGACTTAGGATGGCCTTCAGGGGCCGTGATCAATTAAGGGACTCTCCCAACTCTGGCTCCTCAGGTGAGCCTGAGGGTGTTCTTTCTCATGGGGCAAGACACATCGCTCTCCTGCAAGAGAAAGCCTGCCAGATGATCTTATTTGTTGTATCAGAGCTGGCTTGTACCCGCAAAAGATGACACTCGTGTTGGTAACTCCAGAGGCATCAATGGTGTGCCATCATCCATGGCCGAAAGAACCAAGCAGTCCCACTTATTCTGGACAGGCTGTGTTAAATAGGAGAGCCTGAAGTAAGAGTACGTCTATGGAAATTGCTTTAGGAGCATTTCATTTGAATAATGTTTGCATTCACATTTAAATTCCCAACTATCTGAAGAAGAAATGGTCATTAGACACAGACAGGGCTCTCCTTCCTTGCCTTCCTTATAGCCACCACTTTCTTCCACTCACACCCCACACCCCAGGGCTGGACCAGGCAAGGCAGAGGCTGGGGAGTAGGGTTTCTATGGTGATGGCTCAAGGGGCAGGGTAGGGGGGGCAGTCAGGGTGCTCCTTCCGACACCTACTGCTCAGTCGCAGGAGGGCAAGCACCTTGCTTCTGGAGCTGGTCCTTTGAAACAGAGACCCCAGTGGAGGAGAGCAAAGGGAGGAAGACGTGTCTTCTCTCTCCTGTCCCTCATTTGGGGGTGTATGGTGGTAGACGGGGTTACTCTGAAGCTTCCCAAAGCCAGACGGGAATCATTCAGGACCGAGACAGGCCAGGGCAGACAGAGGTAGACTCGGGCACACACTTTGTTTAAAAGAGACAGCAGGTACTAAAGGGCCCAACATAAAATTCTCTGAAATTTCCCAAGAGAGATCTTGATTTTTCTGTGGAATCTCCAAGCTTTTAAAATGCTGGTAAAAACTCAACTTTTTTTTTTTTTTTTGGTGAGGAAGATTCGTCTTGAGCTAACATCCATGCCAATCTTCTATTTTTTAGTATGTGGGCAACCAGCACAGCATGGACACTGACAGAGTGGTGTAGGTCCGTGCCAGTGAATCTAACCCAGGCTGCCAAAGTGGAGTGTGCTGAACTTAACCACCAGGTCACTGGGGCCGGCCCCAAACTCAACTTTTAAACTCACTCTAGTGCCGCTGCAGGCTGGATCTGAACCATGGGCCATCCATTTGTATGACCCAGGCCAGCTCATTAGGCCCAGCAGCTGCTCTTGGTACCATCTTCTTTGTCGGCAGAAGGGGATCTGTGATTTGGGTCCAAATGGATGAACTTTGGTAAGATGCTTTGAAGGCAAATAAGAATTTCATTGTGAGTATACTAAACATCCATCCCAATGCCAGAGACGTTTTACTGGTGGTGATGGTGGCAGGCGGCAATGGGTAGGGCAAGTGGTCCACAGGATATCTGGCTCAGAAGTTTAGGAGGCTTCAGGCTAGACACTGGGACCATTCAGCCATAGGACACTGAGCAATTTCTGGGCTGTAATTCAATGCTCTTGGAGTTCAGAAACGGCCCTGGTTTTCCCTCACAAGAAAACTAGCCTGAAGGACTGTGCCTGGCCTGCTCCTGGATGTCGTGCCAAAGAGGCATTGCTTCCTGAAGCTCTCGGGGCCCCTGGGGGAAGTCAGCCCATTTAGAGGCACTTTAGGAAGCTGTGTGGGGGTTTGTTGCGCTGTCAGGCGCAATTTACAGCTCTCCAAATGGTAAGACTCTCTTGAACTTTTATGTAGGCTGCGGGCAGACCATAATTTTGAGTTCCTACAGCAGAGTTGCAAATGATAAGGGCTGAGAGAAGAAACCAGCTCACGTCTGCCCTGCTAACGGCTGCGACCTAACGCTGCAGAAAGTGTTCATGCAGAGCGCTGCGGGCGGAACTGGCACTGTGACGAGGGCGGGGGCTTCTCTGTGGAACTCCCACAGAGGCCCATTACCCAGGTGGACAGGGAGGGAGCTGTGAAAACAGGCGCTCCCAGCTCTGATCTTGTGATGGGTCCAGTGAACCAAAAGGGAGGCTTTAAACAGAACATTTTTTCCCAATTACAAAACCAGCTCAGTGTCAATGTAGAGAAAATTAGAGGAAAGAACAAAATGGGAAAAAATCCCCAAATCATCTTTAAATTCACCACCCAAAGATTGTCACGGTTGGCTGTCAGAGATAAACAGCTGGGCACGGCTACGGCTTAAAGAGTTAAGGGGAGACTTTAGTCAGATGTCCTGTTGCGACAGGGAAAAGTTCCCCTGTGCACTGAACTCAAGGCCGATTTGCACAGAGGTCGAGGCATTCTAGAGAGAGGATAAGGGGGCAGGGAGCAGGTGTGCGGGGCTCAGGAGAGTCAGGCGAGTGGAAAACACAAACAGCAGGACAGTGGGCTTGATGACACGGTCAGGCCGCTGGGTTTGCTAACTGGCACTCACGGAAGTGAGGCCCCTGGGAGACGGGGTCCTGTCTTCAGGCGCTGCAGCCACGAGGTTTCTCAGGCAGGCAGTGTAAGCGGGACGGGGTCGTCCCCGGGATGCAGCCTTGAGCTGTTAGAAACTATGTCACTATCTGTTCAAGTCCTTATAGGCGGAGGTTCAGGCCTCGTTGAGATGAGGGCTCGGAGAAGCCCGGTAAGAGTTTGGTCAAGGAGAGAGTCCCTGTTGTCACTTTTTGGAGAGGGACCTCCCAACGTGTTTTGTGCGAGTGTGCATGCCTACACCGAAATGGTGTCCTCCTGCGTATTTCTGCGGCTGGCTCACTCCTCTCAGCAGCTCAGCACGGATGTCTTTCTACAGCAGACGTCCCACCCGTTACTGTAGTCACGGAATTACGGCTGTGGAGTAGTCTACGCTTTGGAACAAAGTTGGGCTTTGCCCTTGTTGTTGGACGTTTCCGCTCCTTTTCACAAACATAAATAGCTCTGCCATGATTATCCTTAAGCCTATATCTTTGCATATTTCTGGTAATTTCCTTGGAAAAATTTCTAGAAGTGGAATTGCTCAGGCAGAAGGCACACAGCTCTGTTTACACTGGTCACTGCTCTGCCACGTCCTCCAGACTGTCTCCCCCACTCCCACTGCCTCGCATGCCCCTGCTAAGCCAACAACATCCAAACGACCTTTGGCTGCGGGGCCCCAGAGCCAACAACCTCCGTCAGACATCATGTCTCAGCCACTTTAGAGGGTTCACACTGAGAAAGCAACTCACAACCTCCTTTCCAAGCCCGAGGCCTGGGTGGCTCCTCTTCAGAGTGTGGGGCACAATGTGCCAGGTGGTCAAGATAGAAATCTTGACCTCAGTGTCTCTCTCCCCCTTACCACCACGTCCAATAGATCTCTGAGTCCTGGGAATTCTTCCCCCTAAGAGTCTGGAATCTTTGCCCGTGCTCTCACTTTGTTTGATGCCCTCCAAGCCCCAGCCCGTTCAAGAGATTCCTGGACCCCGAGCACCCCGGTCAGAGATATGCCAGCCTGATAAACCCGTTCAGACCAACGTGACGGGGATGCATAGCATCCCGTCTCCTGGGGATTTGCGCCTGAAAGGAGGACTCAGGCCTGGCTCAACCTGAGGAACGGTGAGCGATTGGGCTAATCTCGGCACGTGCTCTGTGGAGAGTTTTGAAATAAGGAGCTTCCTGGTTTCCTCAGATTCAGTCACCATCTCTGCTACATTTCAGGCTGGCCCTGGCCCTCATCTTCCCTCTTTGAAAGAGTGTCCAGGTCTGAGTGAGCTAGGTGGGTCCTTGGCAAGAGCAAGGCCAGGCCGTGGCCCTGTGCCTGATGTCTACCGCCTGTGAGCTTCTCCTCTGCCAGCCAAAAGCTTCCTGGACACAGGCTGGAGTCCTCTCCCTCAGTGTCCCCAGGCCTGGCTCAAGCCCTGGGCAAATCAAGTGTTCAGGAGATTTTTTCTTTGAGGAAGATTAGCCCTGAGCTAACATCTGCCGCCAATCCTCCTCTTTTTGCCAAGGAAGACTGGCTCTGAGCTAACATCCGTGCCCATCTTCCTCCACTTTATATGTGGGACGCCTATCACAGCATGGCTCGACAAGCAGTGCCATGTCCACACCCGGGATCCGAACTGGCAAACCCTGGGCCGCAGAAGAGGAATGTGTGAAGTTAACCACTGAGCCACTGGGCCGGCTCCTCAGGAGATGTTTGAAGGAACTGAGAACACGCTTGGGCCCACACTGCGCTGGGGACCTGGACACGGTGAGAAGAGGGGCCAGAACCCCTGGCATCCCCCAGACTTGAGTGCGGAAGCGACTGCTCATGCAAGGAAGGTGCCGCGCAGGCCGGGTGGCAGCTCCAGGCCTGCACTGCTGGCACGGCCACCTGCTGTTGCTCCCGCCTCTATCACCTGCTGAGCGCCATTCAGCCAACAGCCAGGGATTCACATGTTTTCAGGCCATATGCTGCTTGGTGCTCGTGTTTATAAAGGACTTTCTGTCCCCAAACCCGAGCGCACAAATTCAGATATGTATTAGTTATCTGCTGCCTCATAACAAATTGCCGCAATCTTGGCAGCTTAAAACAATGCGCGTTTGTTATGGCCCAGATCCCGTGGGTCAGCAGTCCCAGCAAGCCCTATCTGAACCCTCTGCTGCAGAGCTTCTAGCAAAGGGGCATCAGCGTGTCGGCTGGAGGCTCATGCGGAGGCTTGACTGGGGAAGGTTGTTGGCAGAATTCGGTTCCTCCAGGGCTGTCGGACTGAAGTCACAGTGCTAGCTGGTCGCTGGCCGGGGGCTACCTCGTTTCCTTGTGGTGTAGACCTCCCTAACGTGGGGCTCACCCCCTCAAAGAATGCAAGCCAAGAAGGAACAGAAAGAGTCTTCTAGCAAGACAGAAGTCAATCTTTTGTAATCTAATCACGGAAGTGACATGGCACCATCTTTATCCTTGCTGTGTTCTTTGGGTAAGAAGCAGGTCACAGGTACCGGCCAGCCCCAAGGGGAGGGGATCACACAAAGGTGTGAACAGCAGGAGGTGGGGCCACTGTTGGCCATCTTAGAGGCCACCCACTGCAAAGTAGGAGGCTGGGGGCACTCCCCCAGGCTCCGGCTGAGCAGCCCTGCCCCCGGAGTTGGATGTTTCCCCACAGGTCCTCGCAACCCCTCCCCCGGCTAGCTCATGAGCAACTGGAGGGCGGGGCCTGGCCTCTGTTGCTCTGCGGTTGTCCCCAGAATAGTGCCTACTGACTCTCGGGTACTAAATACACACTAGGTGGATGAGAACGTGGAGAGCTGAGATCAGAGCAGAGCCATGGCCACGGCCTGCAGCACACCCAGATGGGCCAGACCGGAGCTGACAGGCCGAGCACGGACCAGGCCAGCCTGTACTCCGGGCTGTGCTCTCTGTTTCTTCAGAGGCTTCTGCGCAGCCCACCTCCTCCAGGACCCCTGGCTCTGCCAGCCCAGCTCCAACTTCTAGTCCTGTGTAAACCGCTTCACTCGGGCCCCCATCCTGACTCTGGGGTGTCCCAGGGTTTGCTTCCAGCTCTGAATCTCAGTGAGGGAGGCCCCCTCTTCTTCAATGCTCCCACCATGTTCACCAAACGCCCGCAGCAGGACGCCTCAGCTCCCGGCCCCAGACAGGGTTGTGCAGTTGCCACACAAGGGGACTTGGAAATCTGCGTTTCTAGGTACAGGTTCCCCATGTTAAACTGTGTGCAGGTACAACAAGCGCATCCGTCGGCTGGACTCGGCCTGCGGGCACCAGTGTGTCACTCGGCGACATTCGTGTTCACACAACACTCGCATTCCTCCGGGGTCTGTGAGACTGGACCGTACGCCTCTTACTTTGTTCCCCAACGTGCTGGCCATGCTGTGTGCTCCCTAAGCACCTGTACACAGTAGGCGCTCAGCAAATGGTCACTGGGCTCGCGTGCTCTTTGGGCGAGGATGGGGGGCGCATGCCGAGCTCTGCCAGGAAAGTGGTTCTGCCTCTGTTGCTGCTGTTGGAAATGAGCCTGCCTGGGAGGGCTGCTTCAGTAGCGGGGGCGTTTCGGTGGCCCTCGGCCCCATGTTGGTGGGTTGCAGAATTGCTCAGCTTTCAGCAAAGTGAATGAAGCAGCAGGAGGTCGCTTTCTGAACCTCTGAGAAGCTGCACAGAAACAGCGCTAAAGGATCTATTCACGTCCACACTCACAAACAAATCAAAATGCATTTGGACAATTCATAACCCCAAATGAGTTAAAAATAGTGCTGGGGACGACGTGTCGAGCGTGGAAAGTCCATTAGCGGCTGAGCCACATTGATGGCCTCCAGCGGGCTCGGCTGCCGGCAGCCAGTGTAGGAGGTGGGGGATCCGTGATGCCGCGATGCCTTTCCTACTCCTCGCGCTTGGCCTTGGGACCGGCTGCAGCCGCCCACTCCTGGGGCCAGAGCGGTGGGGGCATTCTGCTTTGCTTGCTGGCCTCGGGTGGGGTGAGGGACTGTCCTGGTGTAAAGAGAAAATAATGAATGAAAACTAAACTCTGGGATGAGGAGGAGCGTGTCTGGGCAGTAGGAGCCGACGGGGTCCCGTGGCCATGCTTCCCAGCTCAGCTGCGGTGGAAGGCTTGGTGAGACTTCTGCCCAGACGCGGACCAACACTTCTGCAAAACTCAACCAAAACTGAGCTATGAGAAAAATGAAATTAAAGTGCAAGCCCCCAATTTTTTTTTATTAGATTGAACATCATACTCTGTTAGTCTGTCAAATTGCTATGGAGGTTTCAAACACTCCCAATTTCAGTATTTCATCACAGTCACACTCCGGTGGGCGCAAACCGAAGGCTTCCACTGCATCTGGGCTGCCCCTCCGTGTCCTTGCCTGGCTGTTCCCTCTGCCAGGAAGTGTCCTTCCTCGTCCTGTCTCTCCCCACGGCCAGTGGGAGCCCAGGAGCGTCCTCTCGGCCTGGAACTGTGCCCTGCGTGTCCATGTCGGCCTCCCCCCATCCTCCCCAAGGCTGCTCAGGCGTTCCTCGCCCCTCCCACCTGGCCCCGCCTGCTCCTGCTGCTGCTGTCTTCCTGCTCCTGTCACACCCTCCCGCCCTCCCCTGCGCAGCTTCCAGAGGGATCAACTTCTTAAAACACACATCTTACTGTGTCACCTGTTGGTTCAGGTCCTTCAGCAGCTTGTAGGCAGCTACACGGTGCACCCCAAGTTCCCAGATTTGGGCCGGGGCCCCCACAGACCCCACTGCCTCCCCCTGGCCCCGCCCCAGCAGCCCTCACATGCCCCTGCAGCCCCCAACCTCTTGCTGACATAGGTGGGTTCCTGCTGTTCCTCTGGCCTGACCTGCCTTCTCCTGCTCCGTGTCTGCATGGTTTCAGACCCAGCCAAGGGCCCCGCCTCTGGGCGGCCTTCCCTCCTTGCCCACCCCCAGATCCTGGTGATCCCTAGAACTTTCCTCACACCTTCTCACACTTGTCACACTGCAGTTTCTTTCTTCCTTCAGAGCCTGTACCCAGTGCTGGATGGTGTTCTTCATGAAGAAAGATCTCCAGAATGTGGCACCTGCCTCCCCAGCCCCAGGAGCTGCTTCGTAGCTGTGTGTGAGCGACTGGAAGGCAGCCCCGGGCCGAGGTTGGGGACATCCACCACACAGTAGCATCGTGAGCCTCAAGAGACATTGGAAGCTCTGCGGAGGGCGGGGGGCAGGAGATGTCACCTCCAGTGGAGGGACCGGGCCCACAGGCACAGACACTGGGGGCAAAGCTGGGGGAACCCGAGTGTGACACTCCGAGCCACAGCCCCCGGCCCCTCTGACGGGGGGAGCCTGGCCCCACGGGGACCTGGTTCTCCTCCCTGGCCTGGCGTCCCCCTCCCTCTTGTGATTCCCAGCATCGCCTCCCACACAGATGACCCGCTGCCCGACTTTGTCTCAGATCTGTTTCTGGAGATCCAGAACTCGGATGGAGAACCCCAGGTCGCTGCCCTCCTGTCACAATCTAGTGCCAGAGGTGGGGCAAGGGAAACCTCGCAAGTCACGACAAGACTCAGAAATGCGTTGGGTAGGACGGAGTGCACGCTGGGCTGCCTGGGAAGGCCTGTGAACTAAGTGACGTTTACAGAGTCACAATCCCATGCAACAGAGCGTCGCAGAGGCGCGGTGTGGGGCTCAGAGGGGGCTGGTCCCGCTCGGGGTCAGGAAAGTTCTCACAGAAGCAGAGACCGAGCTGAGTAAAATGGTGTGAGTGTGGACAGCTGAGCAAAGCAGAGACATCTGCCACGTGGGCAGCCGCAAAGCCCAGCACCGATGGAGCATGTGTGTGTGCTGGGTCCTGGGCGGGGTGTGTCATGTGTGTCACCTAAATGCCCACAGCAGTTTTCTGGGCCATCCCCAGTTTACAGAAGAGGAAACTGAGGCTCCATGCCTGGGTGAGGTGGAGCCAGGGTGAGAGCCAGGGACAGAGAGCCATGGGGACAGGTCACGGTCATTGCTTTCAGCAGTTCCGTTTAGATTTCCTGTCCATGAGAGCTCCTTTGGGCCTACCTGCACCAGGACCCGTGTCGGGCCATTTGTGCCTGGCATTGTGTCCCAGGCTGGCTCTTTCTAGATTAAACATTAATGTTGATATTTGTCTCATACGAATGTGCTTGTGTTGGGCAAGATGTGAATAATTTATGTGGCTGTGAAGCTGTCATCCCAGGTGTAGGGGACAGACAGCTGCTCATCACCTGGTCCTGTGAGGCTGTGCCGCCGTGGCCAGGCAGCCCCAGTGCGTTCTGAACCAAGAAGCGACCGCCTCTGCCTCCCTGCCCCCTCCGTCAAGGGACAGAGACGAACAAGAAGCAGGGGGACAGGCAGAGAGCAGGATGAGTTAGTCCCAGGGCCTCGAGCCACGCCAGGCAGAGCCAGCACCTTGGCCCTGCGGTGAGCTGCCCACAGCCGTCTCTCCAAGGCTGGGCTTCCTCTCCAACTCCCACTCCTGCCCAGACCTGCAGGAGGCTCCTGATTCCAGCCTGCACGGACGGCTCTCTGCCTCTCTGTGTCACTGTCTCTGTCGCGCTCTCTCTGTCTGTCTGTCTCTCTCTCTCTGTGACCCTCGACCACATCCCATTCTGTACCCCTCCCACCCCTCCCACCTCACCTACCGTTCCTCCCCTCATAGGTGGTCAGATTCATTGTCCCTGGCTCGAGTCTAATGGAGCCCCTTCCCACAGACGTGTCCCCGACTCCTGCTCAGTGTGGGTTTCCCCCAAAGCATGGCCAGACTCAAGGCCTTGGAGGTGGGGCCGGGAAGCAGGAACGACGGAGCAGGCCAGTGAGACAGGGCAGAGAATCCAGCGGAGAGTGGTTCTGGGGCTGGTTGCCACTGTGGGCAATGGGGGCTGCGTCCCGCCAAGGCTCCCCTGAAAACCCACTGCTGCATGCCCGAGATGTGACGCCTCTGTGCGGGCTGAGCCTGGGCATGTGACCCTGGGCTGGGGACTCGGCTGCCCTCCAGGAGTCACTGGGAGCAGCTGAGGATGCCACAGACGCACAGAGGCCGGGGGAGGAAAGGCTAGAGTGCAGCAGGTGCTTGAGGTGGGGCACCGGCCGTGGGCAGGGGAGCTGCTCCCCACGGATACCACTGAGATCTGAGCTGGGCCCAGGAAGGGACACAAAAACACCTGGTACAACTCCTCGTCGCCTGCAAAATGACACTCAGTACCTTAGCGTGGCGTTCAAGGCCCCCATGACTTGGCTCCGGTTGACCAGTTGACCCTTAGCTCCCCCTGCTCCCCCCACTGCTGCCTTGGGGACTGACAGCCCCTGAGCTGCCCATCTCACAGCCCGGGTGCCACCGTTTCCACACCCTGCGGGGTCCCAGTCCCCTGTCCCTCTCCCTGTGCACCCATCTGATTCCTGTGCGTCTTTCAAGCTCCCTACTTTCTCTACTGAGGAAACTGTGGGAGTCTCTCAACCCAGTGTGAGCTCCTGGCTCTGCCCTCAGTGTCTAAACTGCCAATTTGTCGTCTCTCAAATCTGCCTTCTCCTTCTCTCTTTCACTTGCTCTCCTTCAGTTGAAGTCCTTCCGTGTTACCAACCTTCAGTTTTCCAGGTGCGATGCCAGGGACCAGGGACACAGAGACACAGTGCAGAGCTGGCAGTCCCTGGGGCTCCGGGCACAGGCCGAGCGGGGCTTCTCGAGGGTGAGGACTGTCCTGTCACCCGTGCATGCCGGAGCCCGGCAGGCGCTGGCCCACTGGAGGTGTTGTGGTTCGTGCTGAGAGTGTAGCTTCTCCCTTTTCCCATTTAGTCACGTTCCTCCAATGAAGCGGCTCCTGCTTTGCCAAACCTGCCCAGTCCCGCAGCCTGGGGCCTTGCTGGAGCTTCCAGGTCCTGCCGTGAAAACCCTGCAGTGCTCTGGCATCCCGGGTGCCCGGGCGATTGCTGTTGGCCCTTGGGTAGAGGCTGCAGTGGAGGGGGACAGGTGACCCTCCAGAGGTAGAGACCCACTCTCTCAGGGCAGGCAGCTCCGCCAACCTCCCCTGTGGGACGACCCAAAGCCTTCTCCCCCTGGCCGCAGAGAACCCTCCCACGCGGGCTCCAGTGGTGTCCAGCAGCCGGGAAGGCCCCTCGGGAGGCCGAGCCTCACGCCAACATGGACATCGTCGTCCCCTGGCCAGATGTCCACAGACAGGGGCCGGGCTTATAGACCCCAGGGAGTGTGTCCTGAGCCGGGGGCGACCCGCAGCTGTGCCCTTCTGCCAGTGCACAGCGCGGCTGAGACGAGCTTTGGAAAGTCCACTCGGCTCAAGGCTGGGCTGACTGGGTGGCAGACTGATTTTTAAAAGTTTTTACATTGTGAAATACATTCCGTCTTAAAGTATATATACGTATTTACAGTTTAAAATAATGAAACTAGGAGGCACGCACCCACCATCTCATTTAAGAAACAGAACGTCGCCCTGTGTGGCCCTCCCCGCCCCCCGAGGGAGCACTGTCCTGGAGTTTCTGTTCGCCGTTCCTTACTCCTCTTCATGACTTTATGGCATCACATGCGTTCCTAAGTAGAATTTTAGCTGTGCCCATTTTTGAAATTTAAATGTTTCTACTGTATAAATGTGTTTCATAGTATGCTGGTTTTGTTCCATATTTTTTAGAATTCACCCACATGATGAATGACTGTAGTTCATATATTCCCCATTATATCGTATTCCGCGACATGCATTGATGCGTGCATTTCTCCAGTTTGCTGTTAATGGAGATTTGGGTTGTTCTCAGGTCTTTGTTTTTGTAAGTCATGCTGCCATAAATCTTTCACAGCAGCTTCTGGGATACATATGCAAGTGCAAAGCAGTGGTTCTCGACACCTGTGCCCCTTTTATAACAAATAGTTTGTGATGTTCTTTATACTGTCTTGTAATGAATTTCTTAGATGCTATACTGTAACATATTTACCCATAGAATTTCAAGCACTCAGTCTAATGCTCTAACTGTAATATAAAAGAGAAATAAAACAAAGCAATTTACAATAAAAGATGATTGTACCAATATGTAAATTTTGGGGAGCAATTACACCAGAAGCCAGAACAGTGATGTCAAATTCTTTAGACCTGTATGTAGGATCTCCATAATTTTTCCAGCTACAAATGCAAACAGACATAGGTGTTTGGAATTGGTGACCCAAATGCCATGTGCAGGGTTCCCAACAGAGACAAGATCCTGTGAAACGTGCACCGATTCCTGGCAAAGTTCCCAACAACAACAACAGAGAGCACAGCCTTTTACTTAGAAGGAAGTTGCATTCCTAGAAAATTCAGTATATTAAAAGTCATGAAAACAACTAATTTTCTATACAGAACACAAAGTTAGAGTCAGATTTCAGGATCAGACAAGTATGAACAGATGCTCCCCTGCGTAAATTGCACGATCATGTGGAACAGGCTGATTCCCCTCTGCGTGGGACCGCCCCAGAAACTGGAGGACACTTCGCACTCCTGGCCCCACCTACTAAATGCCAGTAGTGCCTCTCACTCTTTGTGACATCCACAGTTTTCCAAAACTGCCCCCAGGTGTGCTAATGGCCACTTTGGGAACCACTCTTCTAGGGTATTCATTTAGGACTGGAAGTGTCGGGTAACAGGGGACACACATATTTTGCTTATCAGGTAATCACAAATGGTTTTCCAGGATGATTGAATCAACACACTGCCACCATCAGTGCATGAGAATTTCTGTTGTTCTGCTTCCTTGTCTGCACTTGGAATTGTCAGACCTCCACACTTGTGCCTGTCTGGTAGGAGTGAAATTGTCTTTCATTGTATTTCTGAGCTTCCCACATGGTTAAGCATTTTTTATATGTTTATGGGCCATTTATGCTTTTTCTTCTATGAAATTGTACTGTTCATGTCATTTCTTTTTGATTTGTAAAGGTTCTTTATTTCTCTTTTTCTTTTTAAAGATTGACACCTGAGCTAACATCCGTTGCCATTCTTCTTTTTTCTTTTTTTTTTTCTTCTTCTCCCCAAATCCCCCATGTACATAGTTGTATATTCTAGTTGTAGGTCCTTCTGGTTGTGCCATGTGGGATGCCGCCTCAACATGGCTTGATGAGTTGTACCACGTCCTTGCCCAGGATCCAAACAGGTGAAACCCCGGGCTGCCCAAGCAGAGCATGTGAACTTAACTACTTGGCCATGGGGCTGGCCCTGGGTTCTTTATTTCTATTGGATAGTAATCCTTTGTCAACTTTTGGTATACAAATTTATTCTCCCCGTTGGTGATTTTGTGTTTTCAGTGGTTTTATGGTGTCTTTTGATGAGATGTTTGTAATTTTAACTTCATACACAAATATATATGAAATGATCTAGTCTTATAACTTTCTCTTGGGAAAGGATCATCCAGTGGGCTCAAGAAGCTCCCTGTTTGTCCGTATTTTTCTGCCTTAGGAGCATATCACCCTCTCCCCATCCACCTCCCCCGCACAAGTGCTCTCGGCACTTTTCCCTCCTGAAGGGAGATTTCTGTGACATCCTTAAAATAGCTGTTGGTGTGGTGAGTCCTGCTCCCTCTACTGTCCTGAGTGTTGACTTAACAGACGACCCTTGGTGAATATGGGATAGAAGCGCTTAAAAACAGAGCTGCCTGTGGCCCCAGATACCCTGTGTGGAAGCAGGGGTCTTCCTAAGGATTCCAGAGTCAACTGAACCCTCAGAACCATCCAGCCAGTCTTACAGAGGTTCTGAGAGAGGCCATAGGGCTGAAATGCCACTGTCTCTAGATGTGTGAGTGGAAAAGACAGCAAATTGAGCGAGACCTTGGCATCTTGGCCTCACCTCTTAGGCCCAGCCTTGCCAGCTCGGCAATGCAGTTACCCTTGAGGAAGCTAGGTGGATGCATGAGTTGGTGTGAGCAGGGAATCTCCGAAAGCAAAAGGCCAGCAAAGTTGTGTGAAGGCAGATCCCATCCTTCCTCCCTCTAAAGCTGTATCTCTCGGTGGGAAAAAACATGAAGAAAGTTGGCCAATTATAATGATACAGATCTACAGGGAGCTGACTGCTTCCCGTGTGAGCAGTCAGTTCTGGTCTCTTCCAGGGATCCTCGAACAGGTCACAGGGCGACTTTTCCCGAGCTTACCGGGCCACCCCAGAGCCCAGCTCCACACTTGTGCCAAGGGCTGGAGCCGACCGGCTCTGGCTGCAGCAGACTTCAGCATCAGACCTCTCTGACACCCCCCTTGGTGGGGGGTCCCACCAAGCCTTTAGTTCAGAGATAATTAGATGGATTTGTGCTTGATGCTTTTTCCAATCAATGCAACAACTTGAGAGAAGTAATTTATGAAAATTGAGTATGGTGACAAAATGCTGCATTAAAATCCTATTTATGTTTATGGATTAAAAGTTAGTGTTGGGGGTAGGTTTACAGCTTGCTTGGGAAGCCCACAAGACAGCAGAGAGTTCCCCTCTTTGCTCTTTCCTTAGGGACTGACACTGTCCATGCGGGTGCCAGGAGGGCTGGGAAACTGAAGGCTCTTCCTGGGGAGGGGGTTATATCTCTTCTTTCCAGTATGTTCCAATGCGTTGCCTCTTCTCTTTTATTCTAGCGACAGAACATAGACTCTTTGGTCTCCTAAACCCCTCCCTCTCCCTGCCTCATAAGGAGATTGGAGAATGTGCCTTGATGTCTGAGCCAAACTCCAAGTGAGCCAGTTCTCCAAAGCAGGGCCATTTTCCAGTGGACCCGACCCAAACAGCCAGTGGTTTCCTTCCGGGCAGGAAGGAATCTTGTGTGGGAGCGGAGCACCTGGCCCCAGCCTCTGATGCTGGGAGGGTGGGCCCCGCAGACGGATCTCTTTCCTGCTCTCTGAAAGGCTTTAAAACACAAGCTGACGGCAACCACCACCTCCCTCATTCCCCCAAACTCCCCCCAAACCCACAGAAAACCTCGCGACCCTTTGGAGGCTGCCGGAGAAAAGGGGGAGGCGGAAATGCTTGTTTCACTGCAGTTTGTTCCTGTAGGGCCGAGGAGTGTGGAAGAAGCAGCCGATGGTCTTTGCAGTTGGTGTGAGAGGCAGCGTCCGGCAGAGGAGCTGCTCCCTGGTAGGATGTGGTGCAAATACTCCTGACAATTCCAATCAGGGTGTGTCCTCGTTAGCATTCGCCATGGCTGGATGATAAATTATAGGAATAATTTTGGTTCTTTGTCAGGACTTGGATGAGATCTTCCTGCGACACATCTGTAGCGGCACATACTTAATTACTAACTAAAGAACAGACATGAGGCGTGACGCGCGGGCACATCCTTATGCTACAGAACTGACACAAGCATTCTGTGTGGGTACGTTAGAGAAACAAATGGGAGAGCAAGCTTCTCAGCCAGGCCCTCCTGGGACACTGGGATGAGTGGAGGACCTGGCCCCTGTTCCTTTAACCTGGAAACGAGGAGGAAGTTTGATCAGGGCGGGGTTGACCTAGGGGCGGGGGCTGGCTCACCGCAGCAGTGGCATCTCTGACCAGGCTCCCTTCAGACCAACCTGGCGTTTCTGAATTCAGACAGGCATACCGAGGACCATGACAAGTCTGAACCCTTAAAGTGTTCTAAGCATTCTGTGAGTGCTTCATAAATGTCACTGGTGTGACCAGCTTCGTCAGCTTCACGGACAAATAAAGACAGTCCGCGGAAGGAAAATTTACGCAAAACTCTACACGTTCTGTTAGGGGCAAGTCTTCTTTGGCGCAAGAGGAAGAGTCTGATTTTTATTATTTCTGATAACTTATCATTATTTGGTAATTTATCATTTGAAAAGCCGTGACAGATGCTATTCTGGCCCTTATAAAATTAGTCACCGCTGAACAGCCCTCCTTCCTTTGACACTGTCTCCATCCTTCCGACGTGACCATGTTCTTCTCCAGTCTCCTGCTCCTTGTGGGCTGCTGTAAACCTCTGACTACAAAATGCAAACGGTTCAAAGTAAAACCGCAGATCGTGAGAATGGAGCAAAATTTCATGCAGTTAATTAAAGTGATGATGGAGAAATATTCAAATGCCACGCAAAGCCGTTGATGAGTGAGAATCCGGCCGAGGTTCACTCAGTGACAGTGGAAGAGAATTCTAACAGGATGATAACAGAAAAGGCATTTAAAAAAGGAATAATTTGAAAATCAAAGTATGAAGAGAGGCCCCTGGAAAAACTGAATGAAGCTTTTTCCGACAGTTATCTTTTTATAACAGTGCTTAGAAAATAAAACTTGAAACAGAGGACGATACATTTTACTGTCATACTTATTACCAGCTGTGTGGCCCCTGAAGCGCAGCCGCTGGTTGAGGCATGGGGTCTGGAGAAGCTCTCACTGTCAGCCACGAGCTGTACTGAAATCAGCCGCATTCACGCTCCCCTCCTCCACAGAATGCCACGTCAAGAGCCCTAGTGCCCTTCCTAAACACTAAGCCAGGGGCGGCGGGGGTTGGGCAGGGGGAACCATGCGGACCTGCTGGCCAGGCTCGAACCTTTCCAACCTTGGAGAACGGAATGAGCAGATGTAGCATGCTGCTTGTTTAGGCCAGTGAAAAATGATTGGCAATGACACGTGCCACTTCAGGGAAGAAACTTCGTGACCCCCATGCAAGATGCACCGTTGCTTTTCCCGCCTTCTGAGGACCGTGGTGGGGCTGCGTCAAGATAAGACCCAACAAAGACATCTTTCTCCAGGGTGATGTGCTCTGACCATCTGTTCTGATACATTCTGGCTGCATCTATCTGTCAAATCCGCTGGCTCTGTTGCGGCCCTCCACTACTGGAAAGTTTCATCGATAGCATGCAAGCGACAAGGCCTCCTCGGTGTCCGATGGGGCCAGGCCCTATCCGCCCGGTGCAGAAGCCGCCTTCCCCTCCACCGAGGGGCCTGCCCCCGGCAGGCTGCCCGCAGTGAGTGCTAGTTACCGTTGAACGGACGGTGGTTGAGAGTGCGCAGTTGTGCGCTCACCACAGCCACCTTGAAAAGACGTGTGTGCCTGTGACCGTGCGCTTATCTCCTTGCAGGTTCTAGGCACTGATTATGTAGCATCTCCGTGTCACCATGCAGCCTGCAGCCTGTGGCACCTGTGGGTGCGGGGGTGGGGGGAGTGGTCACGCAGTTTTGAGCTGCATCAGGCAGAGGCAGAGGCTTGGGTGCCCCAGCCGGGCAGCTGTGCGTGTTTCTTGTAGCTCCCTCCTCACACCTGTTTCCTAGGAAAGAGACAGGACCAGCCTATACTCACAACCCCACTCCAGAGCATCATGACTCTGTAAACCCTGACAAGGCGTGGCGTTCCCGAGGCCATCGGTGTTGGTACCCTTGCACGAGCTCTGGCTGTGTGTGTGTGTGTGTGTGCTGGGGATTGGAAGGAGAACAGCAGGGGGAGCCCACCCATACAGCTCCCTCTCGGGAACGCTTGAAAACGGCTCTGCTGTGGGTCAGTATGGATTGACGTGGAAACCTTTCTAAGGGATAGTCATCGGAAACTCAAAGTGCAGAACGGAATGCGGAGTGTATGTTCATTTCCTGAAAAAAACCTGATTGAAGCAAAATTTGATTAAAGCATCTGCCCCAGGAGCAGTAGGTCCTGTGGAGTCTCGGGAGGAAGCTGGCATCTCTCCCACTCACCTCTGCGTCCGTGCTCTGGTTCTGGCTGCATTATCGCACTCTCACATCCCTCACTTCCTATGGCTTCTCCCCCCAACCCTTCACCCCCCCCCCCCCCCGAATGGGACTCAGGCATTTTCCTTGGTGCCCACACCACACCCGCCAGTGCAAGGCAGAGGCCAGCTTGGCCTCCAGAGGGGTAGAAGCTGCCTGCGTGCTGCAGAGGCGGCGAGGATGCGGTGCGGGCGGGCTGCCTTGGGAGCGAGGCCCAGCGTGGGGCAGGTTCCTCAAGGGACCTTGTTCTGGAGAGCCAGCAGGCAGATGGAAGCTCTGCGTGAGCACCACAAGGAACAGCCCCCCGTTTGGAGACTGTCTCCTGGGGCCAGGGGAGACGGGCTGCTGGGGCGCCAGAGCTGGGCCTGCCTGGTCCTCAGAGGCCAGCTCGCCAGCTTGCTCCTTGTTGGTACCACTGAGGAGTCACTGAGAGCTCCTGAGCAGACCGTCCGTGTCCACGTGGCCAGGCTTGAGCTCTGCTGAGGCCAGGCCTCTGGAAGAGCGTGCAGGAAAGGAAGGCATTTCCATTGCCCAGGGAGGAAAGAGGCCCGGAACAGCCAGGAGGGCGCAGTGGGTGTGCGGGCTGAGAGCTGCTGCAAGCTCGGGTGAGGGGGTGAGGGCAGAGGAGGGCACAGACCAGAGGACCCTCGAGCCCCTGGAGCAAGAGAATACTGCATGGGTGGGAGGAGAGCAGGAGGAGGTTCAAGGCTGGCTGCTGCCGGGAGAGGCTGAGGTCAGGTCCTTGGCGGCCTCGTTGCACTGGGTGCAGGCAGAGCTCACACAGAAAGAGTCCCAGCCTCTAGACCAGAAAAACCCATAGGTCAGGCAGGGGAAGTTCCGACGTGAGAGGGGCTGAGGGAGCTGACGCACGGGGAGGATGGAGCTCGGCGCTCCATGTGCTGCAGGTGCTCAACGTTTGTCTCTATTATCGTCATTGTTATTTTATCAGCAGCTCTCCAGAAGACAGAGAAAAAGTGCTCTGCACACATGAGTCCTTAAATGTCCGGGGAGTTCATGGAAACCGTGACACATGAGCCCTGAAGGGTGTGGCAGAGGGATCGCAGTGTGCTCAACACGCAATTTCCTGGCTTCCCTCTAATTCTTTCTGACTGATCTCAAGGACGAGGATGTGTGCGAGTGCCTCGAGTCAAACAGGGGAGGTGTGAATGCTGCCATCCTCTGCGTGTGGACGGCAAGCTTATCTGTTGATTTCATAAAGTTCAAGGAACTCTAGTAGCTCCTGTGCCACGGGAGAGGAAGGAGCATGTGGCATCGCAGAGCTCCGTGAGGCACAGGCTGCGCACAGGGGCTGTCTGAGCAACAGAGTCAGCACCACTAGTGATGTGGATCAAGGCTGCCCCAGGGAGAGAGGCCCAGGGGGTCCTGGCCCACATGCCGATCTGTCTGACCCGATTCATGTCTAAAGTTATACGACCACATGGTAACCAGACCCCACCTGCACTGAGACCATTTTAATGACTTTTTACATGATCTTCTGTTTGTCTAGTAAAAATAACTCGTCTACCCATGCTTTATAAATTTAGCCCTACCCCCAACACATTGCAGCTCTGACTCCCCATGCGTCCTATCCCCATGCCTGCAGCCCTTTACTGCCCATGGGTCCTGTCCCCACGCCTGCAGCCCTTTACTCCCCATGCGTCCTGTCCCCATGCCTGCAGCCCTTTACTGCCCATGGGTCCTGTCCCCACGCCTGCAGCCCTTTACTCCCCATGGGTCCTGTCCCCATGCCTGCAGCCCTTTACTCCCCATGCGTCCTGTCCCCACGCCTGCAGCCCTTTACTGCCCATGGGTCCTGTCCCCATGCCTGCAGCCCTTTACTGCCCATGGGTCCTGTCCCCACGCCTGCAGCTCTTTACTGCCCATGGGTCCTGTCCCCACGCCTGCAGCCCTTTACTGCCCATGGGTCCTGTCCCCACGCCTGCAGCCCTTTACTGCCCATGGGTCCTGTCCCCACGCCTGCAGCTCTTACTGCCCATGGGTCCTGTCCTCATGGTATTCCCTGAATAAAGGAGCACTACTGCCAGACCTTGAGAGCCCAAGAAATCTTTCTTTCGACTCCTTGGCTCGCCGAACCCACATCAACTAGGAGCTTACCCACCTAGCTGTGTGATCCTGGATGTGTTGTCTTACCTTTCCGAGCCTCAGTTTCCTCCTGTGTACAGTGGGGCCTTCTATGGACTACAGGAGATCTTGTGCATTTGTGAAGTGGTCAGCACACTATCTGTCATTTGGTTGTATACTTATAACCTGTGTGAGTAGACCCTTTGCCTCTGTAAGGTCATATATTTAAGGTCATGTATGTGATCTTATGTTGATATAAACTGAAGTTTAGCAGCAAATGAGGCTTCATCTTCAGGCGTGCCAAGGGCTTTGTGAGCCCGCTCGATGTGCCAGTGCTTGAAGGAAGCGCCAGCCTTCCGCAGCGTCTGGCTCCTCCACAAGCGCTCCTGACCTGCTTGTCCTGAGGTTCTGTGTGCTTGTCAAACCTGTTCTTCTGCTTCACTAGCAACCTGAATATAAATGAATGGGTCTGGGGAAACTTCATGGCAAGATTCAACAGAGTTTTAATGTTTAAGTCTGCCCTTGATGTGAGGGGTCACTGCCACAGCCCCGGGGGGCCGGCGGGCCGAGGTGCACCCGGGGGAGGGCCCCTCCCTTCCCTCTTGCCCTGAGCAGTGTAGGGAGCTCAATATGCCTAAGTGCTGGCCGCTCTGAGTGGTCATTCACACGCCAGCTTTGCCGCAGAGGAAGATTGGATGAACACGCGCTTTTCTGAACAAATTGGGTGACAAGCAGGTCGAGCCGTGTTCAACAGCCTCCCAGGTGAGGAGGCGCCGCGTCCGCCAAGGCAGTTAGGGTTAGATGTATTATCCTGGCGGAACGGGCCGGTGCAGACGGGAGCCTCATTTCCTGATCTTACAGGTCAGAGAACTGAGACTCAGGGAGGGGCGGGAGATTTCTCAAGGTCACAGCCCATCCACCCAGAAACGTTGTGTGAGCAGCTCAGGCGGTAATTGGCTCTGTGGTTTAATTTTTGCAATTTTCTATGAAAAGTTGCTTTATTGCCAATGGAAAATTTTCTCCTGGGCTCTTGGATGTGGAGAAGGTCAAACGGCTACAATTTAAAGAAAACCTTAAGCTAGGAGTTCAACAACGACTCGAGGGGAAAAGTGGGCCAGGCGGGGCTGTGGGCAAGTGCGGGAGGCACAGCCTCGTCCAAGAGAGCTGCCCCTACTTAATGCCAGTGGGTCTTGTCACGAGGGATTTCAGACAGAGTTATCTGTATTTATAATAGTTCCATTTTTCACCGTTGCTCTGATTTCTCTACAGAAATTGGAAATCCAGAATTTTATGTGAAGCCCTCAGTTTTTCAGTGTTGGCAGCTCAGTGGGCCCAACAATCCGCATCAGCAGAAGCCTGCCAGTCCACCACATGTAGCTCGAATGAGGCAGGCTGGCACGCGATGTGCCTCTTGGGCGAGTTTAAGGAGCTCAGTGGTTATTGCTGAGGTGCCATGCTGTCTCTTCGGTGTACACAGCTTCCCCCAGCAAGGAGAAGATGAATGATCCCCTGTTCCCTCTAGATATTGCCTTATGTCACCAAAGATGACACTTTCCCCGTTGATTCTGAAAGCAGAACTTTCAATCATTGTGAAGAGCTCAGAGTCTCAGAGTGAGACTTGAGGAACGTGTTTCACTGTCTACAATGGCAAAATATTGTGGAAAAGCTTTGCCTTCAGCACTCCTGTCTGCAGCTGCCTTCCTGCGACAGCGCGGCTGTGCTCTCTGGCCTTTGCTGCCGCCCTGGTGGGCCAGGAGGGCTGCGGTGCACCAGGAGGAGGGCGGAGGCTCAGGCAGAGCACAGGCCCTCCCTTCGCTCTTGGCTGGAGCTGTATTCTTCAGAATAGTTCCCCAGAGCCTGCCTTTGTCCGGAATCCAAACACTGGACTTCCCTTTCTTATTGTGTACACTCAGAGGGATTAGGAGCTGGTCTCAGCAGCCAACATGTGCCAGTGGGGAAGGGCAATTAGCAGAGAACACGCCCTCTGCAAGTTGAGGTGTAATCTACACTGCAGGTCAAGCGTACCCGCCACATGCACATCAGAATGGAACATGTGCCTCCTCCCAGAATGGGTCTCCACGCTCCTGCCCGTCATTCCCTCCACCATCTTGCACGCACCGGAACTTTGCATAAATGGAAGCACACAGCGCACACTCTTTGTGCCCAGCTTCTTTCGCTCAGCCATTTGTAAGATTCGGGTTGTGTGACTAGGTAGTTTCTCCCTTGTAATTGTGGAGGCAATTCAACTGTGTGAATACATCACAGTTTATTTATCTGTTGGTGGACATCAAGGTTTTCCCAAATTTGGTGTTATTGTGAATAAAGCTGCTCTGAACACTCTTGGGAAAAGGCTTTTTGTGAATACATATTTTCACTTATTTTGGATAAATACAGGGGGCAGATTTGCTGGGTCACCGGGTAGATGTATGTTTAACATTTCAGAAACCGCTCAACAGCTATAAGTGGTTGTACTCTCTTATACCCTTGACATCTGTATGTGAGGGTCTGAGTGCCCCACGTACTCTCCAACAGATATTTCATCTTGGTCATGCTAGTGAACTTGCAGTGCTGTATCATTGTGGTTTTTAGAAGATGCATTTTTTTAAAGTTTTGTTTGCACATTGTTTTTAAGTAGGCTTTTTTTTGGTGAGGAAGATTGGCCTTGAGCTCACATTTGTTGCCAATCTTCCTCTTTTTTTTCCTCTCCGAGGCCCCAGTACGTAGTTGTATATCCTAGTTGTAGGTCATTCTAGTTCTTCTTTGTGGGACGCTGCCACAGCATGGCTTGATGAGTGGTGTGTAGTTCCATGCCTAGAATTTGAACCCACAAACCCCGGGCTCCTGAAGCAGAGTGTGTGAACTTAATCACTCAGCCACAGGACCGGTCCCTAAAATAGATTTTAATTTTTAGAGCAGTTTTCAGTTCATAGAAAAATTGAACAGAAGGTGCAGAGATTTCCCGTATACCCTCCGCCCCCACATACACATAGCCTCCCCCAGTATCAGTATCTTGAACCAGAGATGTACCTTTGTTATAATCGATGAACCTACATTACCATCATTATCACCCAAAGTCCATAGTTTACATTAGGGTTCACTCTTGGTGTTGTATATTCTATGTTTGAACAAATGCATAATGACATACACCCACCATTGCAGCATCATATAGAGTAGACTCACTGCCCTGAAAATCCTCTGTGCTCTGCCCATCCTCATCTCCTTCCTCTGGAAGCCCTGGCCCCCACTGATCCTTTTACCGTCTCCATAGATTTGCCTTTTCAGCTGTCGTATAGCCGGAATCATACAGTATGTAGCCTTTCAGTTTGGTTTCTTTCATTAAGGAATAGACATTTAAGTTCCTCTTTGTCTTTTCATGGCTTGATAGCTCTTTATTTTTTAGTGCTGAATAATAACACATCATTTGAATGTGACGCAACTTATTTATCCATTCACTCATTCATGGACATCGCGGTGGCTTCCAAGTTTTGGCAATTATGAATGACACTGTTATTAACATTCACATTCATATTTTTGTGTGGACATAAGTTTTTAACTCTTTGCGTAAATACTAAGGAGTGTGATTTCTAGGTCTTATGGTAAGAATATGTTTAATTTTGTCAGAATCCACCAAACTGTCATCAAAAGTGGCCGTACCATTCTGTGTCCCCACCAGCAGCGAATGAGTGCTCCTATCGCTCCACATCCTCGCCAGCATTTGGTGTTATTGTTTTAGATTTTAGCCATTCTAATAGGTGTGTAGTTGTATGTCACTGTTGTTTTAATTTGTAATTCCCTAGCGACATGTGATGTGGAGCATCTTTTGATGTGCTTGTTTGCCTTCCATGTGTCTTCCTTGGTGAGGTGTCAGGGTCTTTTGCCATTTAGTAATTGGGTTGTTTGTTTTCTTATTGCTAAATTTTAAGAGTACCTTGTATATTTTGGATAAGTCTCTTATCGGATATTTCTTTTGCAAATACCTTCTCCCAGTCTGCAGCTTGTCTTCTCATTCACTTGACAATGTCTTTTGCAGAGCAGAAGTTTTTAATTTTAATGAAGTCCAGCTTATCAATTATTTTCTTCATGGATTGTGCCTTTGGTGCTTTATCTAAAAAGTCATCACCTTACCTAAGGTCATCAAGGTTTTCTCCTTTGTTATCATCTAGTAGCTTTACAGTTTTGTATTTTAGTTTTGGGTCTATAATTCAGATTTTTTGAAGGGTATAATTCTATTTCTGGATTCATTTTTACATGTAGATATCCAGTTGTTCCAGCACCATTTGTTGAAAAGACTACATTTTCTCTGTTCTGTCGCCTTTACTCCTTTGTCAAAGATCAATTGACTATATTTATGTCTATTTCTAGGCTCTCTATTCTGTTCCATTGATCTATTGGTCTATACTTCTGCCAATACCACACTGTTTTGATTTCCGTAGCTTGTAAGTAATTCTTAAAGTAAGTCTTGTAAGTAAATCTTGAAGTTAGGTCATGTCACTCCTTCAACTTTGTTCTTGTCTTGCAATATTGCATAGGCTTTTCTGGGTCTTTCCCTCTCCGTGTAAACTTTAGAATCAGTTTGTTGATATCTACAAAATAACTCGCTGGAATTTTGATTGGAATTGCATTGAATCCATAGATCAAGTTGGGAAGAACCCATATTTTGGCAATATTGAGTCTTCCTATCCATGAACATGGAATATCTCTCCAGTTATTTAATTCTTCTTTGATTTTTTTGGTCAGGGTTTTGTAGTTTTCCCTCATGTAGATCTTTTACATTTTTTATTAGATTTATATGTAAGTATTTTTTTGAGAGATGCTAATTTAAATGTTATTGTGTTTTTAACTTCAAATTCCACTTGTTGATTAGTAGTATATAGGAAAGCAAATGAGTCTTGTACACATTGACTTATATGCTGCAACCTTGCTATAATTGCTTATTAGTTCCAGATTTTTTGTTGTTGATTCTTTCAGATTCTCTACAGAGACAATCATGTCATTTGCAAACAGAGTTTTATTTGTTCTTTACCAACCTATATACCTCTTGTTTCCTTTTCTTGTCTTATTGCATTAGCAAGGACTTCCAGTACAATCTTGAAAAGGAGTGGTGAGAGGGGGCCTTCTTGCCTTGCCCCTAATCTTAATGAGAAAGCTTCTAATTTCTCAAAATTAAGTGTAATAGCTGTAGGGTTTTTGTAGATGTTCTTTATCAAGTTGAGAAAGTCCCTGTCTATTTCGTTTGCTGAGAGTTTTTTTTTTTTATTTATCATGAATGGGTGTTGGATTTTCTCAAATGCTTTTCCTGCGTTTATTGATATGATCATGTGATTTTTCTTCTTTTAGCCTGGTGATGTGATGGGTTACATTAATTGATTTTCAAATATTGAGCTTCCTTGCATACCTGAGATAAATCCCACTTGATTGGTGACTACAATTCTTTTTATACATGATTGGAGTTGATTTGATAATATTTTCCTGGGGAGTTGCATCTAGGTTCATGGGAGAGATTGGCCTGTAGTTTTCTTTTCTTGTGATGTCTTCGTCTCATTTTGGTCTTAGGGTACAGCTAACTTCATAGAATGAGTTAGGAAATAGTCTCTCTGCTTCTGTCTTCTAGAAAAGATTCTAGAAAATTGATATATTTCTTCCTTAAATGTTTGGTAGAATTCACCAGTGAACCCATCTGGGTCTGGTGCTTTCTCTTTTGGAAAGTCATTATTTACGAATTTGATTTCTTTAGTAGATAGTGAGCTATTTAAATTGTCTATTTCTTCTTATGTGAATTTTGGCAGATTGTGTCTTTCAAGGAATTGGTTAATTTCATCTAGGTTCCAATTTGTGGGCATAAGTGGTTCATGATATTCATTATTATACATTTCATGCTCATTGGTTTATAGTGATATCCCTTCTTTCATTGCCAATATTAGTAATTTGAGTCTTCCATCTTTTTTCTTAGTTAGCCTGGCTAGAGATTTATTGATTTTATTGAACTTTTCCAAGCACTAGTTTTGGGTTTTCTTGATTTTCTTTATTGATTTCCTGTTCTCAATTTCTTTGATTTCTGCTATAATTTTTAATATTTCTTTTTTTCTGCTTATTTTTGATTTAATTTGCTCTTCTTTTTCTAGTTTCCTAAGATGGAAGCTTAGATGATTGATCTTAAATGATTCTTAGTTGCTTTTTTTTTTAACATTTAAAAATTTTTTTTTATTGAGTTAATGATAGGTTACAATCTTGTGAAATTTCAGTTGTACATTAATGTTTGTCATTCATGTTGTAGGTGCACCACTTCACCCTTTGTGCCCACCCCCCACCCCACCTTCCCCCTGGTATCCACTAAACTGTTCTTAGTCCATAATTTTAAATTCCTCATATAAGTGGAGTCATACACAGATTATCCTTCTCTCGCTGGCTTATTTCACTTAACATAATTCCCTCAAGCTCCATCCATGTTATTGCAAATGGAATGATTTTGTTCTGTTTTACAGCTGAGTAGTATTCCATTGTATATACCACATCTTCTTTATCCATTCGTCTGTTGATGGGCACTTAGGTTGCTTCCATGTCTTGGCTATTGTAAATAATGCTGCAATAAACATTGGGGTGCATAGGACTTTTGGGATTGCTGACTTCAAGCTCTTTGGATAAATACCCAGTAGTGGGATGGCTGGATCGTATGGTAGTTCTATTTTTAATTTTTTGAGGAATCTCCATACTGTTTTCCATAGTGGCTGCACCAGTTTGCATTCCCACCAGCAGTGTATGAGGGTTCCTTTTTCTCCGCAACCTCTCCAACATTTGTTGCTATTAGTTTTAGATATTTTTGTCATTCTAACGGGTGTAAGGTGATATCTTAGTGTAGTTTTGATTTGCATTTCCCTGATGATCAGCGATGATGAGCATCTTTTCATGTGCCTATTGGCCATCAGTATATCCTCTTTGGAGAAATGTCTGTTCATGTCTCCAGCTCATTTTTTGATTGGGTTGTTTGATGTTTTGTTGTTGAGTTGCGAGAGTTCTTTATATATTACGGATATTAAGCCTTTGTCAGATATATGACTTGCAAATATTTTTTCCCAGTTAGTGGGTTGTTTTTTTGTTTCAATCCTGTTTTCCTTTGCCTTGAAGAAGCTCTCTAGTCTGATGAAGTCCCATTTGTCTATTCTTTCTATTGTTTCCCTTCTCTGAGAAGGCATGGTGTCCGAAAAGATCCTTTTAATACTGATGTCAAAGAGTGTACTGCCTACGTTTTCTTCCAGAAGCCTTATGGTTTCAGGTCTCAGCTTTAGGTCTTTGATCCATTTTGAGTTTATTTTAGTGAATGGTGAAAAAGAATGGTCAATTTTCATTCTTTTACATGTGGCTTTCCAGTTTTCCCAGCATCATTTGTTGAAAAGACTTTCTTTTCTCCATTGTATGCCCTCAGCTCCTTTGTCAAAGATAAGCTGTCCATAGATGTGTGGTTTTATTTCTGGGCTCTCAATTCTGTTCCATTGAAAATGATTCTTAGTTTTTAATATGTGTTTTCAATGCTATAAATTTTTCTCTAGCACCAATCTCATTGCATCCCACAAATTTTTATAAGCTGTGTTTTCATTTTCATTTAGTTTAAAATATTTTAAAAATTTATCTTGAGATTTCTTCTTTGATCTATTTGTTATTTAGAAGTATGTTGTTTAATTTTCAAATATTTTGGGATTTTCCAGCTATATTTCAGTTATTGATTTCTAGTTTAATTCCATTGTGGTCTGAGAGCAGACATGGCATGATTTCTATTCTTTTAACTGTGCTGAAGTGTGTTTTATGCCCATAGTATGATCTATCTTGGTGAATGTTCCACGTGAGCATGACAATAATGTGTATTCTATAGTTGTTGGATGGAGTGGTCTATAGATGTCAACTACGTCCAGTTGATTGACGATGCTGTTGAATTCAACTACGTGCTTACTGATTTTCCACCTGGGGAATCTGTCCATTTCTCATAGAAGGGTATTGAAATCTCCAAGTATAATAGTGGACTCATCTATTTCTCCTTGTAGTTCTATCAGTTTGTGCCTCACATATTTTGACACTGTATTGTTAGGCATATACACATTAAAGATTGTTAAATATTCTTGGCAAGTTGACCCCTTTATCATTATGTAAGGCCCCTTTTTATCTCTGATAACTTTCCTTGGCTGAAATATGCTGTGTCTGAAATTAATCTAGCTATTCTGCTTTCTTGTGATTAGTGTTAGCATGATACATCTTTATCTATCCATTTACTTTTTTGTTTGTTTTAATCAATTTTCTTTTATTGGTCAACATTTAAATATTTTGACATATTTTGTCAAAGAAGGGTTATATCCTTATAGCAAAGAAGCTCCTTAATCAATTTTAAGGCATCAATTGATAAAATATAATTTTGATTTTTAGCACTCATTGGATAATACAGTGTATCTGTAAATGAATGATAATATTCTTTTCTTTGTAGCCATTATAGCAAATTTTACAGAGGAAGCTTTAAAAAATATTTTTAAAAAACTACATTATTGAGGTATAATTGACATGCAAAAAAGTTGTACATGTTTAATGAATACAACTTAACGAGTTTGGATATAAGTATACGTCCATGAAATCATCACCATAATCTATGCCATAAACATATCCATTCCCTCCAAAAGTTCCCTCCCACTCCTTTTGTTTACTATTTTTTTTTGTAATAAGAACACAGCATAATATCTACTTTCAGCAAATTTTTAAGTATATGATGCAGTATTGTTAACTACAGGTACTACATCTGTATGAGTCTTAAAGTGGGTTTCTTGTCAACAACATATAGTTGAGTCCTGTTTTCTGATCCATTCTGAAAATCTCTGTCTTTTAATTGGTGTGTTTAGGCCATTGACATTTAAAGTGATTGCTGATGTAGGTGGATTGACATCTACCATGTTTGTTACTGTTTTCTATTTGTTGCCCTTGTTCTTTATTTCTCTTTTTGTCTTCCACTCTTTTTCTGCCTTTTGTAGTTTTAGTGGAGCATTTTATGATTCTATTCTCTCTCCTTTATGAGCATATCAGTTATACTTTTAAAAATCTTTATTTAGTGTTTGCCCTAGATTTTGCAATATACATTTACGACTAATCCAAGTCCACTTTCAAATAAGATTATACCACTTCATAGGTAGTGCCAGTATCTCCTAATAACAAAATGTCCCCAATTTCTCCCTCCTGTTCCTTATCACTGCTGTCATTCATTTCACTTACACGTAAACATACGTAAGCACATAGAGAGAAACAGACATAGATCTGCATTCGTAATTGAATGTATCGTTGCTATTATTATTTTGAACAAACTGTTATTTGTTAGATCTATTAAGAATAAGAAAAATAAAAGATTTGGGCCCAGCCCAGTGGCACAGCGGTTAAGTGAGCATGTTCTGCTTTGGCGGCCCGAGGTTCACTGGTTCAGATCCCGGGTGTGGACATGGCACTGCTCATCAAGCCATGCTGTGGTAGATGTCCCACATATAGTATAGAAGAAGATGGGCTTAGATGTTAGCTGAGGGCCAGTCTTCCTCAGAAAAAAGAGGAGGATTGGCAGCAGTTAGCTCAGGGCTAATCTTCCTCAAAAAAAAAGAAAAGAAAAGATTTTATTTTACCTACACTTATTCTTTTCTGACGCTTTTCCTTTCTTTACGTAGATCTGAGTTTCTGACCTACAGTAGCTCCCCCTTATCTGCAGTTTTGCTTTCCATGGTTTCAGTTACCCACAGTCAACCACAGTCAGAAAATATTAAATGGAAAACTCCAGAAGCAAACAATTCATAAGTTTGAAATTGCACGCTTTTCTGAGTAGTGTGATGAAATCTCACTCTCTCCTGCTCCATCCCATCCGGGACATGGTCCACCCCTTTGTCTTCTGTGTCCATGCTGTGTGTGCTGCCCACCTGTTGGTCACTTAGCAGCCGTCTCAGTTATCAGATCGACTGTCACAGTACCACAGTGCTTGTGTTCAAGTAACCCTTATTTTACTTGATACTGACCCTAAAGAGCGAGAGTGGTGATGCTGGCAATTCAGATACGGCAAAGAGATGCAGGAAAGTGCTTCCTCTAGGTGAAATGGTGAAAGTTCTCGACTTAATAAGGAAAGAAAAAAATGATATGCTGAGGTTGCTAAGATCTACAGTAAGTTTTATTACAGTATGTTGTTATAATCATTCTATTATTGTTGTTAATCTCTCACTGTGCCTAATGTGTATATTAAACTTTCCCATAGGTATGTTTTCCTATGAACAAACCTAGTACATATAGGGTTTGGTACTATGCATGGTTTCAGGCATGCATCGGGGGTCTCAGAATGTGTTCCCTGTGGATAAGGGCGCTACTGCATATCACTTTTCTTTTCTCTTAAGAACTTCCCCTAACGTTTTCCATGAGGTGGGTCTACTGCCAACAAGTTCCCTCGCTTTTGTTTGTCTGAGAAAGTCTTTCCCTCTTCACTTTTGGAGGACAATCTCACAGGGTATGGAACTCTGGTTTGGTGGGTTTTTTCTCTCAACACTTTAAATATTTCACTCTGCTCTCTTCTTACTTGTGTGGCTTCTGAGAATTCAGATGTAATCCTTATCTTCTCTCCTCCATAGGTAAGATCTTTTTTCCTCTGGTTTCTTTCGGCATTTTTTCTTTATCTTTAATTTCTACAGTTTGAATATGATGTGCCCAGGTGTAGTTGTTGTTGCTGTTCATTTGGGCATTTATCCTGTGTGGTGTTCTCTGAGCTTTCCGGACCTGTAGTTTGCTGTCTAACAGTAAATTTGGAGAAATTCTCAGTCATTATTGCCTCCAATATTTCTTCTGTTTGTTTTTCTGTTTCTTCTCCTTCTAGTCTTCCCATCACACACACGTTACACCTTTTGTAGTTGTCCCGTGGTTCTTGTGTATTCTGTTGAGTTTTTTCAGTCTTTTATTCTCCTTGCTTTTCCGTTTTGGAAGCTTCTATGGACATATCCTCACCCTCAGATTTTTTTCCTTAGCCATGACCAGGCTACTAATGAGTACATCAAAGGCGTTCTTCATTTCTGTTGCATTGTTTTTAATCTCTAGTATTTATTTTTGATTCTTTCTTAGAATTTCCATCTCTCTGCTTCCGTTGCCCACCTGTTCTTGCATGTGCCTTATTTTACCCATTAGAGCATTTAGTATATTAAACAGAATTGTTTTAAATTCCTGGTCTGATAATTCCAACATCCTTGCCATATCTGGGTCTGACTCTGGTGCTTGCTTTGTCTCTTCATGCTGTGTCCTTGGCCTCTTAGTATGCCTTGTAAGTTTTTCGTAATAGCCAGACACGATGCGCTTGTTAAAAGAGCCTGCAGCAGCGAGGCCTTGAGTGATAAGGTACTAAGTGCATTCTGTAGTGCTGTGTTTAGGGCTCAGGCTTTTAGTGAGCGTGTGCCTCTGGACTGGGAACGTCGTGTGTGCTTCTCAGGATTCCCATGCTCCCTTTAGGTGTGACAAGATGGCTGCAGTGGGCTGGGTTTGGGTATTTCCCTTCTCCTACTTGGGAGTCTAGAGTCGGCTGTCATGGTTGGTGCCGTTGAGTTAATTCTGACTCCTAGCCACCCTGTGTCCAGCAGACGGAACCCTGCCCGGTCTTTCTGCGCCATCCTCTCACCTTCCAGCGCTCTATCAGATGATGCTCCACTGCTATTCACAGGGTTCTCATGGACAGTTTTTTCAGAATTAGGTGGCCAGGTCCTTCTTCCTAGTCTGTCTTAGTCTGGAAGCTCTGCTGAAACCCATCCACCATGGGTGACACTGCTGGGATTTGAAATAGCAGTGGCATAGCTTTCAGCATCACAGCAACATGCAGCCATCACAGTGGGACAACCAACAGATGGGGGTGTGGCTCCCTGACTGCAAATGAACCTGGGCCATGGCGGTGAGAACATGAATTTTAATCGCTAGACCACCAGGGCTGGCCAGGGTTTGGTATTTCCTTGCCTCCATGTGGAAGGCTAGAGGTGGCTGGAGTCGCGTAGTTCTTTTCCCTCAGTTTGGTTTGGCTCTAAAAACACCCCAATAGTCTAGGCTCTGGTGAAATAGCTTCTCTTGAGGTCAGGCCTTAAGAAGGACAGAGTGCTCTGGTGCATTTCAAAAGGTTTCTTTTTCCCTTCTCCCTGTTGGAAGTACATGGGGTTTTTCTGCAGTATTCACTGTGAGACCCAGGTCCAGTTCCTGGAGGTAAACTCCCAAGTGTGTGGGGGCCTCCCCGGAGCATTTAACTCACAGGCTTGTCTGTGCTGAGCCTCCAGAACGCATCAGCGACAGTTTGGGCTTCTCCATCCTGGCGGTGCTGCTCGTGGGTGTCTGCTCCAGGCACGTGTGAGTGTCTGTGTTTGCCCGTCTGTCTCCTGAGTCTGGGGGCAGTGGTTTCCCTGTGCCCTCACTTCTCTGATGGATCTAAGAAGAGCAGTTGGTTTTTCAGTTTGTTCAGCTTATCACTTGTTGTTGGCACAGAGTGATGACTGCCAGTCTCCTTTCACGCCAAACCAGAAACCGAAAATCAGAACATTCATTTAAAAAAATTATTTTAAACAACTTTATTTACAAAATCTTACCCTAAGAATTATAATTGTAGAGCTTCCATCCATAATCACTTAAGTAATAGTAGTTTCCTGAGTTAAGATGAGACAGAATCCAAAATTTACCTTGAAAAAAGACAAAACATCTTAAATTTATTTCTGTGGTTCTAGATGTTTATTAGTTGGTCATTTGAAGACTGAAATTCAACCATAAAGGTAACTCAGTGTTATTTTCAGAATGGCAGGGTGGTGGGGTGAAATCTAGCACATGGGAGAAGAAAATGACCCACATCTCTCGAAGGATGCTATTCCTGTTGTCAGTGAATGGTGAGGTAGGCCAGAAAGAACCCTTGGCAGAAGCCATTCTTGGGGTGATGGAAGGGAGGGATCCGTGCTTGTTTCTGGAAGCTCAGGAAAACATAGACACCTTCATCTTGTGGTTCCTCAGCAAAAGAAATGCTGAATTTGTAGAAGCTGGAACAACAAATTCTGGGAGCAAAGGCTAAAATATGATTAGAAGAATGACAGCATCTCCTTGAAGATGAATGGCATCCTTTGGTGAAGGGCCATGTGGGAGGGACTCTCCGTCACAATGATCTATTTGGAAAAGCCCCTGATTATTTGATGGATTATGATTCATGTTCTAGTGGCTTTTGCTTCTTGAATATCAGCAATAGATCCAGTTTTATGCATTTATTTTTCTATTTTTAAATTCTTTTTCTACAGAATCGGTTTCACTCTGAGGCATAGAGGCGGGCTCTTCCGTTTTCACAGACTGCCTCTGTATTTTCTGCTCATGATGGCGCTTTATGAAGTCTGGCATCTTTTGATGATGACTCTAGGCTATCAAATCTCTTTCAATTAGTTTAAGTTGAAAAACAAGTTATTTGTCTTTCTATATAGCTGTTAGTTGTTTTTTTTTGTTTATTTTTTTAACAGAGTGCAAAGATCTCCAAAACCAAATAGCTGTGACAACTTTTTCTGCTCATGCCTTCATCTCCCAAGGAACTCTACACGTCAGGGACTAGACTCCGTTTTCAGGAAATGCTGACACGACCTTGAAAACCTCCTTCAGGAAGAGCCCAGAGCACAGCTCGGAGCCAGTCTACAGGCCCTTAGAGTCCCGAAGTCACCACCGAGAGGCCTCTGGTTGCACCGCCCTGCCAAACCACAGCACACCCCATGGAACGCCCTGCACGTTTCTTTTCAATTCAAACCTGCACGCATTTACTTTTTCTGGCATCGTCATTCTTTCCTGTGGATCATAGTCTCCATCTGGTACTATTTCCCTTGAGCCTAAAAAATTTCTGTCACATTTTTTGTAGTTCAGACTTGCTGGCAATGGATTTATTCTCCCAGCTTTTGTATATCTAAAAATGTCTATTCTGTGTGCACTTTTGAAGGACACTTTTGCTAGATATAGAACTCTTGGCCGAAAGTTTGGAGTTTTTTCCCTTCAGAATTTAAAGATGTCTTCTGACTGTCATTGTTTCTGATGAGCCATAATTCTTACCACTTTTTCCCTGGAGGTGGTCTGACTATTTTCACTGCGTAGTTTACATTTGCTTGTCAGGAGTTTGAATGATAAGCCTAGGTGTGATGCTCTTTGCCTTTCCCGTTTTTTTTTCCCCTTTTTTTTTGCTTTAGCTGAGCTTCTTGGGTCTGTGGATTGAGGTCTTTCATCAAATTTGGGAAAATAATAGCCATTATTTCTTCAAATACCTTTTCTTTCCCATTCTCTCTCTCATTTCCTCCTGGAACTCCACTCGCCTGTATTTTACATCATTTGATATTTTTTGGACTGGTTATAGATGCTTTACTTGACTTTTTTTCCTCTTTGATTCTTTTTCTCTTTGTGCCTTGGTTTGGATCATTTCTGTTGATCTGATCTAGGTTCGACACTCCTGTCTTCTGCTGTGTCTAAATGCTTTTAAGGCCATTGAGTAAAGTTGTTTGTCTCTTAAGCCAACAATATTGTGCTGCAATTTACAGACAATAAAATGCATCAATTTTAAGTGTCTAATTTGATGAATTCTGTCAGATGTGTGTATCTGTCCTAAGTCAAGACAGAGCACTGTGATCACTACAAAAAACTTCCATGGTCTTTTATCAAGTCAACCGTCTGGCCAACACAACCATTTTCTTGATTAATGTAAGTTTTGAAATCAGGTAGTAAAAGTCTTCCAACTTTGGGGGTTTTTGTTTCAAAACAACTTTTGCCGTTCTGAGTCTTTTGTGTTTCCACATAAACTTTAGAATAAGCTCTTTAATTTCTATTAAAAAATATTAATGAGATTTTCATTAAAATTGTGTTGCATCAATATCTTTTTAGTCAAAAGCTGACATTTTAACAATATTGACTTGTTTTCTGTGAGCATGATATATCAGTATATCTCTATTTTATTTAGGCCTTCTTTAATTTTTGTTAATAATATTTTGTTGCTTTCAATAGGTAAATCTTGAGCATATTTTAATACATTTAATCCTAAATATTTCATGTTTTTGAATGCCATTGAAAATGCTTTTACACTTTTTTCTGTTTTTATATTTCTTTTAAGAACAGCTTTATTGAAATATCATACAATTCACTATTTAAAGTGTACAATTCAATATTTTTTCATATATTCACGGAGTTGTAACACCATCACCACCATCAATGTTAGAACATTTTCGTCACTCCCAGAAGAAACCCTGAACCCCCAGCAGTCACTCCGTCCTTTCCCCTTTCCCTGATCCCCTAGTCCTGGGCAGCTACTTGTCTACTGTGGGAATTTCATATAAATGAAATCAGAGAACAAGTGGTCTTTTGTAAGTGTCTTTATTCATGTAACATAATGTTTTTAAGGTTCATCCATGCTCTAGCATGTATCATAACTTTATCTCTTTTTGTTGCAGAATTATATTCTATTGTATGGGTATATCATGTTTTGTTTACACATTCAACAGTTGATAGACATTTGGATTGTGTTCATGAATAAAGTTGCTATGAACATTCATTATATGTTTTTGTGTGGATATGTGTTTTCATTTCTCTTTGGTATACACCTAGGAGTGGAAGTGCTGGGTCATGTGGAACTCTATGTTTAACTTTTTAAGAAATTGCCGGATTGGTTTCCAAAGTTACCGCACTATTTACATTCACATCAGCAGGGTATGAGGGTTTCAATTTTTCCATATCTTCATCAACTCTTATCCTTCTCTGACTTTTTGATTATAGCCATTCTAGTGGATGTGAAGTGGTATCTCATTGGTTTGCATTTCCCACTCCTCATTGTGCTGCATTTTCCACTTAGCTAGTGATATTAAACATCTTTTCAAGTGCTTATTGGCCATTTGTATGTCTCCTTTGGAGAAATGTGTATTCAGATCCTTTACTCACTTTTAAATTGGTTTATCTGCCTTTTTATTACTGAGTTTTAAGTGTTATTTATTTTTTCCAGATATAAGTTCCTTATCAGATATATGATTTGCAAGTACTTTCTCCCATTCTGTGGGTTATCTTTCCACTTTGTTGATGGTCTCTTTGAGGCACAACAGTTTTTAATTTGATGAAGTAAAATTTATTGGTTTTCTCTTTTGTTGCTTGTGCTTTTGGTGTCAAAGCTAAGAAACCATTGCCTGATTCAAGGTCATGAAGTTTTATGGCTATATTTTCTTCTAAGAGGTTTATAGTTTTAGCTCTTGCATTTAGGTTTTTGGTTCATTTTAAGTTAATGTATGCATACAGCGTGAGGTAGGGGTCCAACTTCTTTGTTTTACATCTGGATAACCAGTTGTCCAAGCACTATTTGTTTAAGAGACTATTTTCTCACCATTAAATTGTCTTGACACCTTTGTCAAAAATCAATTGACAGTAAATGTGAGGTGCTGTTGCTTTCCAAATCTTAATTTCCAAGTATTTGCTTCTAGTATGTATAAGTACTATTTTAAAAAATATAGACCTTATATTCTTTGACCTTGCAAAACTCACTTATTAGTTCCAGCGACATTTTGTGTGTGTGCAGATTCTTAGAATTTTCTACTTAGATGATCCTGCCATCTTTGAATAAAGATAGTTTTACTTTTTCCTTGCCAAACCAGATGCTTTTTATTTCTTCTTCTTGCCTTATTCTATGGCTAGGGTTTCCAGTATATTATTGACTGAAAATATTGAACACAAACATCCTTGCCATTTTCCCAGGTTGAAGAAATTCCCTTCTATTTTTAATCAACTGAGAATGTTTATCATGAATGGTTGCTGAATTTTGTCAATCGTTTTTTTTTTGTATTTGTTTAGATGATTATGTTTTTTTCTTTTTTAATATGTTAATATGGTTAGTAACATTGATTGAGTTTTTGATATTAAACCAACCTTGAATTCCTGAATTAAATCCCAATTGGTCATGTTTCATTATATTTTTTAATATATTGATAGATTCAATTTCTAAAATTGTGTTAATGATGTTTTTATCTACACTAATGAGAGAGATTGATCTATAGTTTTCTTTTCTTGAAATGTTCGTGTCTAGTTTTCAGATATCAGGGAAACGCTGGCCTCAGAAAATTAGGGAATTTCTCCCTCCTCTTCTACTTTTTGAAAGAATTTTGTAGAATTGGTACGAGTTTGTCCTTAAATGTTGGGTAGGGTTCACCGATGAAGCAGTGACTCCATCAGGGCCCGAAGTTTTCTTTGTAGAAAGAATTTAAGCTGTGGATTTAATTTCATACTTTAATTTCAGATGATGTATTTACTCTTAAATGAGGTTGGCTACCTATAGTAGTTTAGTAGTTGTGTCTCTTAGGAATTTGTCCATTTTATGTGTATTAATTATTTGGTATAACTTTTTGTTTTACAATCTTTCATCCTTTTGTGAGGCAAAGGTCTAACCTCAGAACATTTCCAGATCTGAGGACCTCCTGGGAAGAAGGGAGCAGCTCTCTTCTTTGTGACTCCAAAATGCAGAATCCTTGGTGAATACCTATAGGAAGCTCCTTTGTCTCAATAATAAAGAAATATTTTTCTGAGTTTTATATGGTTTGACAGTAGAAGAGAGAGGAATGTGTGGTGAGTCCTTCATCACTAGAAGTCATCCAACAGTACAGAGGGGCACTTGCCAGAGTGCTGTCTTCCACAACGAATATCGTCATTTTGTGGGGGAATGGGACCAGGGGAGATGAGGTAAACTTTGCAGACATTTCCATCCAGGGGAATATATGATATCAGGAGCAGAACAACGGTGTTTAAGGGAAGCAGAGATCATGATGTTGAGGGGGACATTTATACTTTTGAAGAATTATTCTGTGTTGTGTACCTCACACAAGCTGGTTTCTATCTTCAGAACAGTGCTAGGAAGCAGGTGTCATCCAGTTTTACAGATGAGGAAACTGAAGCTCCAAGAGTAAAGCATGCTGCTTGCTTTCTGTCCTCACTCCTTCCCCCGAGATGTTCCTCCTCCACTCTGCTTGGTGACCCCAGGAGGCTGACTCCTGGGCACTGCAGTGGCCAGTGGGAGCCACTGTTAGGGCTGAAGTGTGGGAAGGGAGAGGGGTCAGGGTATTTCTTTCTCGGCTCCTTGTGCTTCCGCACCTTGTCTCTTAGAGTGGCTAGACCATGCCTCCAACCCTTGGTGGGCCCCGGGAACACTCTTTCCTCCCTTTATCCCTTCAGGCCCGTGGGAGGTAATGTTTTCTTATGGTTACCAGGTCGTGGCTGCCTCCAGCAAGGAGGTGACAATCACTTGTCAGCTCTTGTAACCTCTCAGTCTCTCATCCCTGTAAACAATCACTGCATTGAAGTCTGACCAGTGAACCGTCGGAGTTGCACCATCTGAGCGACGGATCCCTAACTGACATGGTAGGCGGAGTCCAGGATTAGTTAACTAAATCTAATTGTGGCTGAGCAGCTCTCCCTAAGGGCTGGTTTGGATGAGCATCAGTCGAAAGACATGGCAGAGAGAGTGTCTCCTTCAGCTGGCAGTCTCATTCTCTCCTCCAGCCAGCAGCGAGATGAGGCGCTGGCTGCAGCAGCACCGGGATGTGTCCTGGGTCTGGAAAGAAGAGGCAGTGGGCTTAGACTCGAGGTCTGGAGACCCTGCTGCTCGTCACAGCTCTCAGGGCAAATTGCAGAGCAGCCTTGAGCTCTTCCTGCCCGAGAGCCCTCTGCGCTCAGATTTCAAGGGCAGCTTCCCCGCCTCTTGGGGTGTCAGAGAGTACCAGTAAGGAAATGATTTTGAAAAGCACAAAGCAGAACAAATTTATGAGGCGGCTTTGTTTTCACGGTTATCAGTAGTGGAGTCTGCGGCCTATGGGGTTAACTGTTGTTCTGTCCATTCCAGTCCTGAGCTTGGAACAGGATGAGAAAAATTGGGGGGGGATGGATTTCCATCTCCTGCTCTCTCAGGGCCGCCCACTTCTCTGCCCTGCTGGGTGTGGGGGAGGGGTGGCATCTGCCTGACGTGGCCTCACATGGCCTCATTTAAGGCTTGCTCAGGTCCTGCTGTGGAGAGTGGGGGATTGCTAGCTTTCAAGAAGAGGATGAATTAAGCCTGCAGCAGCAATGAGCTCACCTTGGCGTTTTTCATGATTTTCTGCAGCGTTAAAAACTTTTGCCAATGTTTGCATTTAATAGCTTCGGCCTTGGTGAAATTATCGAGGTTCCCAACTGTGATTTCAATGGTTCTTAGAGTAGTGGGGCGTTCGTAAATTGCTGCCAGAAATTAACAGCGACCTATGAAAGAGAGAAAAAATAATCGAACGGGAACTAGTGAGTGAAGATTTAAGTGAAAGAGAGGAAAATAAAGTGTATATGTTTGAATAGATAGCTAGACAGATATGGATATATGTATTTTTTGCTTTGATGGTTTTGTTTATTTGATAAAGCAGGAAAATCCGATAGAAAAATTAGTTGCCTTGCTTTCTGCCACGGGGATTGTTTCACAGACGGTGAGAGCAAGCCCTGCTTCAGAGCAGCGTCCCCTACCCCCACCCCCACCCGCACCCCCTGCACGTCTGGAAACCTGACCCAGCGTCTCTCCAGGAGCTTGTTGGCCTTTCGATTTTATTGCCTGAGTAAGAAGAGGGCTACAATCAAATGCCTACAGCTGGAGGTCAAGTGCCCGACCCCCACACCAAGGCTTCTGATCGGAGCCAAAAGTCCAGAATTTTGTGGAAAATCTTGCATTTTAAAGGTTGGGAACAGATTTTTGTTAAAAGCACACACTATGCAGACCCGGTCAAAAGTATTAGGGTGAACCTATGAAGTTGGCACCTTGCAGGGCCATACATTTGCTGTTTGTTACCTTCGGTGTAAGTGAATAAATTTTTTGAGGGGGGTACACGTTTTTTAAACGGAGCCATAACACACTGTAACATGTGCCTAGTGCGGTAACGGTGAGTGTGCCTCTCCTTGAATCTCACATTTATGCACACCTGTGTCTGTGTGAGCACCACCCACGTGGAGACCGAGAACATTTCAGTACCCAAAAGGCCCCTTGTGCCCCCTGCCAGCACTCACTCCCTCATTGAGGGGATCAGGGAGGGAGGAGATGGCCTCACTGAGGCTGGGGAGTGAGCCCCTGAGGGCTTGCAGTGCGGCTGGGGGATGCAGACCTGCTGGCCGATGGAGACCTGTGCTGCCTTGCACAGAGCTGGGACGCTGGGGAGGGCAGCCCCGGCTTTCCTAGGGCAGCTTCCCAGATACTGGCTGCCCTGAGTCCGAAAGGGCCGAGGTCCTGGGCCAGGGTGGTGTGGAGAGACGGAAGGACAGCCCTGGGGTCGACCTCGCAGGCCATGGTAGACAGGGAGCCCAGACAGTGCCACCCCCCAGGGACTGAAGACATTTGAGGGTGCGGGCTGTGCAGGCCCCAGGGTTCCTGCAGACCCTGAGGGCAGGGAGAGGCCCCCCAGCACTGTGGAGGTGCTCTAGCCCACTGACCAGAGTTGGGGAAGGAGTGGGTAGGAGACAATGAATGAGTCAGATTCATTTATTTCTGATAACGCACACGTGTGCTTCTCTTTCTTGTGCTGCATGTCAAGGAGCAAAATCATATGTGTTTTATTTGTTTTGTCTGAATTTTAGTTGGCAGGGCCCAGCCTGCCAGGCTGTGTGCCAGGTGGCATTGGCTGGAGTTCTGGGCCAGCCCTGTGTCAGCCTGGGAGCGGATGCGTGAATGAGGGGAACTTTCTGCTGCTCCTCACCCCTCGGTGAACTGGCTTCCAGATTTTCTTTATTCCCACAAGTCTTAGAGGCTTTTGTTCTAATCCACAAAAGGGAGGTTCTGGGAGGGGAGGCCAGGCAGGGGAGCCGAGCCCATTAGAGAAGAGCCACTAGGGGCTGGAACTTTTTCCTAATCCTGGAGGGAACTGGCCCCCCTCTGTGGTGAAAACAGATGCAAATGCCTTCTCCCAGTGATGTCAGCAGTGGCAGCAGAAGCCCAATTTTCACCTGGTGACTGTGTGGCTGCACTAAGGTTCTTTGGAACTGTCTTCTGGCCTTCCTCCGGTTGACAGTGGCCTGTGAGCTGCTAGAGGAGAGGTGGCTTTGTTTACGGAGCACTAAGGGCTCTGACCCTAGCCTTGTCCTCTCTCCTCTTCCCTCCGCTCCCAAGGAGCAGACGTGACCTGTGCTCTCATTCAAGGTGACTGAGTAGGCAGTGTGTCCCAGCGCTCAGGGAGGCCCCCACCACTCTCCTGACCTGGCCATGTGGTCGGGGCTGTCTGGGGCCAGCTGCCTCGAGCCTCCCTTCTCTCTCTCCATGGGCACCCATGAGCATGGGCGCTGTCTGGTCAGATATGGACCCCAGCCCTGCACCTGGTACGCACAGGTACCCTATTCCCCAGCTTAGAAGGTCAAGCGCTGTCTTTGGACGGGCGCGGTAGGAGCAGGCTGCCCCACAGAATGCAATCACAGCAAAATGGCCCTGACCATTGTGGGAACACAGGGCGCACAGTGCTGGGCCACCCCCTCTAGGTCCTGGTTCACGTCAAATCCTCCACACAGCCCTGCGAGGAAGGAGGTTTCACCTCTTCTAGCAGTCGAGAAAATTGAGACCAGAGGATGCTAAGTAACTTGCCCAATAACTCTGAGCTTGGATTCTGAATCTGGGTCTTCCTGCTCTCTGATTCCATGTGTTTTCCAGTTCACCAGGAGCTGCAGGCACAGGTGCACAGAAAGAGGAGGCCAGGGGGACTAAATGATTGGTGGAGCCCACTGCAAAATGAAACTGCAGGAACCTTTGTTAAAAATGGAGACGGTGACAGCAGAGTTGAAAACCAAGCCTGGGGCCCTGTGAGCATGCACACTCACGTGCCCAGGACGCTGGCCCTGGCTGAGGCGGCCCGGGAGTGATGGGCATACACACAAACAAGCAAACACAGCACTGGAGGGGACACTTTCTAAGGGGAGGAGACAAAACTCACCTCCAACGGACTTTGCCATTGAGAAATGCAGGCCCTATGTTATCAGATCTTCTCAATTTTCAAAAGAACCCACTAGAAACTTGCTTAATATTTAACTGCTTAATTTTCCTACTGAATATCCATCCTCCCCTTCTTACTTGATAACAGAATCACAATTTCTTCAAGGCAGAAATATGCTCAGCTAAAAACTATTTCCCAGACTTTGTTGTGACGAGAGTGGTCATGTGACACGGTCTTGGCGGATGAGACATCAATGGAGGTCTGCCGGACTTCTGGGAAAGTTTCGCTTTCCTGACACAGACGCCTCCCCTTCCTTCTATAGGTTTCGCTTTCCTTCTGTCCTCTTGATGGAAGTGGAGCCAAGGAATGCCTGTGAAGACGAGGTGGTCTTGAGAATGAAACACAGGCTGAGGATGGTGAGATAGAAAGACGAGGGGCCTGGGGTTTGGGCAACGTCTTGGGGTCACCATTCAAGCACTCATGGCCTTCCCTGGCTTTTCTGTCACACTAGAAAAATAAACCCCAGGGGGTTAGGCTGTGTTAGTGGCTTTCTGATGCATGCAGCAGCAATCTCTAACAAACGGCAGGCAGTGGAAACAATTGAGGACACTGGGACAAAGGAAAGCACACCCTGCCGTGGGCTGGATTTGTCCCCCGGTTGTACGGCACGGGGCACCGAGCGGGCGTCAGCAACACGCATCTCCTCCCTTCTGAGCCACGTAGCCTCACTGATGAGTTAAAGGGCAGCCTTGCCCTTGAGCGGCCACACTCTATCCCACCAGGGTGGACGTCACCGGTGCTCGCCCATGACTGGTGTCTTCTCTTTTGAGGCACATGAAAGACACACTCCTAGACCCCATGCGGTTGGGCAGGGCCTTGTGAGGACTGTTGGCCAATTGGCGTAGGTCACGTCTGGCCTGGAGCTCAGAAGAGTGGACAAGACAGGTCCATGTGAGTGTGTGTCCTCCGACGTGGCACCTGAGGAAGCCTCAAGGGACTGGTGGCTTCACAGATCAGGGCAGCCTGGGTCACTGAGCCGCCACAGAGGACAACTGTCCTGGAGAGCCTCCTGGCTGCATGGTGGACTTCGCAGCGGTGAGGCATAAGCAGCTTTGTGGTAGACATCTTCACCACAAGCATTTTCGCTGCAAACATTTTTGCCACATAACTAATTGGCCGTAAGGCAATTTTTCTGTGAAAGATAAAATGAAAAATAAAAGAGGGACATTAGAAAGGACACAAGAGAAATACGTGTTTTAAGCTGCTGACATCCTGGGGTTATTTACTCGCCCAGCTCAGCCTGGCCCAATCTAACTAATTCCTCTCCTTCCCCATTGCAAAGTCTGCCCCCACGTGCAGGCCTGAGGGGCTGCGGTGAGACTGTCCCCTCAGGACGTCCTCCTCAGGTGGGCGCCTCTGCCCGGCTGGCCGGGAGGTCTGGGCAGTGGGAAGGCTGGGGCGGGGCTCAGGAGGAAGCGATGGTCGTCAGGTCCCTCACGTTACGGGCACCGGTCACGAGCTGCAGGCCCTGCGCTTGGTGAGCTGGGGCTGGGTCACCGCTGGTGCCCACACGAAGCTCTTTGCCTCCGTTACTATCTCGCCTACGCATCGTCACTGTTGGCAGCGTCAAGGCCTTGCTTAAACTGGCTGAAGCCGGAAAGGGAGTGACCTGGCTGAGCATCAAAGCGGTTCGGGGTTCCAGGTGCAACTGAACTGAGAAGCTCCGCTGATGTTATAAACCCTTCTCGGGTTTCACTGCTCCTTCTCGCATTGTTTCCTTTGGCTTGGCGTCCCTCTCAAGCAGGCTTTCTTGATACGCTGGCTCTCGGCAGCTCCAGGCATTCATCTGACCAGTCAGAGTCAGCACGACTTCCCCACGCGCCTTCATGCAAAGGTCCTGCCAGCCCCCTGACCAGTCAGCACCAGGCTGGGGCTTGGGGTGCTCAGAGCACCTGCACAGCCATGGCCCTCCACCTGCAAGCCTCCAGCCAGGGGACCCCTCCTCCCCGAGCGTCTTCCAGGTTTCCTTGTGTTCTCCTTGGCCCTCTCTCTGTCCTGCCAGCCTTTCCACAGGGGCCTGGTCAATCAAGGGAAACTTGAATGTCACAAGTGACTGTGCTGCTTGTTAACCAACTTGTGGACACACTGGGAAGCTGCCTGCTCCACTGTGCCTGTGGAGAGCGTCCCAGATGACTCAGCTCTGTGCTTGGGGACAGGTCTCAGAGCAAGAGGATTAAGTTCTTGCCTTAGCCTCTTGGAAACGTTTCCATGGGGTCATCAGACAAGACTTAGAGGAGAATCATCTATGCGACATTTGAGGGATGTTCACAGTCTCTCCAAGGAGTGAACCGTGTGTGTGTACATGTTGGAAAGCACGTGTGCATCTACCTTCCAGGGACTTACGCACTGTTTGTGCTTATGTAGCCAGAGTTGCCCCTTGATGGGCACTCGGTAACAGTGAGGCAGCAGTCACTACTGGGGCTCCAATTGTGTGTAAGTCACTCTGTCAGGCATTAGACCGTGACTTAGTAGAAGCTGTCCCTGGGAAAATCCAGGAGGAAGGCAGGAAGTCGGGCTGGGAGGGAAGGATGTGGTATCGAGCCAGCTCCCACAGAAGAGGACTTTGGGAACAGTGGGCATCAGGTCTCGGAGCGGCCCAAGTGCAGGGCAGGAGGCCTGGTGCGTTCGCGCCGTTCACACGCTGCTCTGGCAGGCCTTGGTGACGGGCTGACAGGGTGAACATGTGGGAGGTGACCGTCAACCAAGTATTTTTGGCTCTTCTCCTTTGACAGCAAGATGAAGCAGTTTCCAGCAGCCTGAGGGGAGCCTTCCCACAGAGAGACAGAGGCCTGGGGCCAGCGAGGGGATGGGCCAAGGGGAAAGTGACCCCAAGGAATATGGGCAGAGCCTGACAGCATCTGCTGCGAGGTGTTGCTAAACCTGAGAAAATTCAACCCAACCCAACGTAAGACACTCACGCCTCATGCTTATTTCTCCCATTACCTGTACGGGGAAATTGAAGCTTTGAAAGGTGAAGTAACAACATCACACAGCTGGTGAGTATAATAGCTGGCATTTGGACCCAGGCTCTCTAACTCCTGGCTCTCTCCGCGAGCCCCAGGGAGGGTGGTTCGCTGAGGCTGACCTCGGATGAATGGAGAGTGAAATGATGAACAGGAGCCATGTTCTCACAAAGACCACAAGGGTTGCTCCAGCAGACAGAGGACTCCCAGGGCAGGGCCCCAGCTCTACAACGTGTAAAGTGAGGTTGGGCCGCATTGCTCTTCCTAGACTGGTCCCTGGAGGTGGGACCAGGGACAGGGGGATCTGGCCTTTGTGAGGAAAGCCTGGCGTTGGGGCTCAGAGTCTCGGGGACAGAGTCTCGGGGACCTGGGGATTGGATGGGAGTGCCTAGCACCCAGGGCAATTCTTAAAGGAATTGTCCAGAGTCCTCGACTGAGAGCTCTGCCACCACCTCTGGGAAATACATAGTGCAGACAGGGAAACGGGCACAGAAAGGCGATGGCCCTTGACCCGGCTCACTTAGTTGCCAGAACTCCAGACAATGAGTCCATACTCTACGCTGTGTCACGCATCTCAAGAATAGACGATTTCCTAAAAGCTGGTTCTCACCAGGCCCCTATCGGGGATGTTAGTCAGGTGAGGGGCATTGGCTGTCAGTTACAGAAACTCATCCCCAGGTGCCTGGCGCAGTTCCCCACAGTGGAGAGGACTGGAGTGGCTCACATGACTCAGAAGTCCCGGGACTGCCCCAGGGCTCGTGTGCTGTTGTCTGAGGTCTTTCACACTCTGTTCCTCCGTTTCGTTGGCTTCTGTGATTGCCTCCATCTTGGGCAGAATCTTCCTATTTGAGGGCAGATGACCTTCAGAGAGGGTCTTATTTCAGGCTGATTTCTGCAGGCTAGCTATCTCAGGGGAGAGGGCACAGCATCATTTCCCAAGGGTTCCAGAAAACATCAGGGCTGAGGCTCCCTGGAGAGTTCCTATCACGTGCTCATCCCTTGACTCCGGTTGTCTGGGCCTGGCTCAAAGGGCCCCCACTGGAGTGTGTGTGCATGTGCCATGCCCAAACTGAACAGACTGAGATGAGGGAAATTTGACTGCCCAGAGGAAAGTCAGGCACTGTCACTGGGAGAAGGGAACCTGGGTGCACGGTGGCGGGAGCAGCAGAAGCCCACGGCTGCAGATGCCCACCCACAATGTGGACTGGAGACGGTCTCAGGATGAGGGCAAGCCGGGGGTCACCAAAGCAACTGTAACTCTTGAGCACTAGACCATAGGGTGTCCTAGGTTGGGGTTTAGGAACAGGTGCCTTTGAGGAGGATTAATATGCAGGCAGTGCTCCCAGGAGGCAAGATAGGGAAAGAGAAGGATGGGGAGGAGAGAGGATAGGGACAAGGAAGGATGGGGAGGGACAGGATAGGGACAGGGAAGGGTGGGGAGAGACAGGATAGGGACAGGGAAGGGTGGGGAGAGACAGGATAGGGACAGGGAAGGGTGGGGAGGGACAGGATAGGGACAGGGAAGGGTGGGGAGAGACAGGATAGGGACAGGGAAGGGTGGGGAGAGACAGGATAGGGACAGGGAAGGGTGGGGAGAGACAGGATAGGGACAGGGAAAAAGCTGCGATGAGGGTGTTTGCTGCCCTCCTTGCTTCCCTTAGTGAGCTGGGATTGGTTCCCGTGGCTGCTGTGATGGTGGGCTGCTGAGGGCTCCCAGGTGTCTGGAGAACAGCCCTGGACTGGCATAGTAGGCACCCCAGGGGGGTGGCTCACAGCTGGGGATAACTGATATCAGGATATAACAGTCCAGCCCCTTTCCCTCAAGATGAGACCTGGTGAGATGAGAGGAGGCCAGCCCCAGCTGAGCCCACCTCTCTGCCTGTGCCTCCGTGCTCCTCCCGGCTCCTCTCTGGCAAGACCCTCTCCTTGACCAAACGTTGGTTAGGCCCTGCTGAGTCCTTTTCAACTGGGACCAGTTCTTGGGCCCTGTCTTGGGCCTTCCCAGCCCACTGGTATCAAGAATCCTGCTAAGTCGGTTTAAGAAGCACTCCCGGACGCTTGATGTCTTCTCTTTGTAACCTCCCATCCATGGTCCCCTCACTCTGCTTGTTGGCTGTGAATCCCCACGTGTGTTTGTAGTGTAGTTGAGCCAGATCTCTCTCCCTTATTGCAACAGTCTTCACGCCCGTCAGAATAGTCCTGCGTAGCCTTCCTTACTGTTTTAATAAGTGTCAGAATCAACTTTTCTTTAATGCCCTACTTCCCCATGAGTTTCACCTGAGAGCACTTCCTCTAAAAAAGATTTGCATGCGACGACTCCTTCCAGGCTCTGCCTCAAGGGAAGCAGACCCAGCGCAGAGGCCAAGCACGCTGCCGTCTCAGGTGAGGCCTGGTCCTCGCCCCAGCCCCTGCAGAATGCTGGAGCGTAAATTATAGCCCAGAGTTTGCCCACCTGAGGCCAAGGCGCTCACACCAGTTGTTGGGTTAGGATCACGGGGGCGGGAGTGCAGGTGGGGAGCATGACCTCCTGGGCACCCCTGGCTGGCCGGGGGCCGAGGTGCCTCCAGAACCCCCAGGCACGGTGCCCGAAGACCACTGCAGGTGGGAGGCGCGGGCCTTTAGTAGTGAAGTCCACAAAATAGGAGATGGGCACACGGAACCAGCAAAAGGGGCTCCATGGGACTGAGTGGGTTACCAACACCATTTCCCTCCGAGGGTGAAGAAATCGGGCTGCAGAGAACTTTGAGGAACAAGAATTCTAAATTGGTACCAGCTTAACTGTTGGCAGCCATAGGTATTCTAATGAGCTGACAACAGGTTGCCGTTGATCAATTTGTTGCTCCTTATGTAACGAGAAGTACAGAACACAGTACTTATAAATCCTTGTAATGAAATCTCTCTCCTTCATTGAGGCAGTGTTTATATAGAGGCACATTAGTTTAAACTTTCTGACCTCATCTGCATTCTAAAATCATAGCACCATCATTTCCTTTTCCCAAATGCGTTCGCTCTTAATTAATCTTAACCCCTCTCGAGCTTTCTGATTTCTATTATCACCATTTAAAGTTGAGAAGACTTTTAATGGGCCTAAATCACATATTCAAATTAGTTTCTTTTTCTAAAGTTATAATGCCCTGAAATTTTATTTGATTTGGGCCCAAACTATCACCTAAAAAGTAATTTGTTTTACAATTTAAATCATCTGTGTGGAATAAAATTCATTAACCTTATTTACATGTGTGTAAAAATTATGACACTCGATTCAATTAACATTTTTTTAAAGTGTGTAGTATTTTACAGCATAAACGTTTTTATGCTGTATGTACTGAAAGCTGGGGGAGGTGTCGATTTCCAGCTTTGGCTAAAACTTGAGTATTTTGGCCTTCTGCCCAGACAATGTTGTATGTGGAAGCCCTGCCGTCTCTCCCAGGGACAGAGGGCACAGTGGCTCACTGAGGCTCACTTCAGCATAATTCCCCTGGGACAGTGCGGGGGAGCTCACCCCACAGGGCCTGGTCTGGGGGCCATGGGTTGGGAAATGTCAAACCCCGGGTATAAACTCCTTTCCCTCTGAGCCTCGCTCTGGAAAGGCACAAACTTGCCATCCTCTGGAGGTCCCCTCCCGGCCGCAGAGCGAGATAGCCCCTCCAAGTAGTGGAGCAGGACAGCCCCTCCTGGCCGGCCACAGAGGAGTGGGAGAGGCCCTCCAGGAAGGCTCATGGCAGTTCATGGGGAGGGTCAGGCCTGGCGCCCTGAGGCTCTGTCAGTGCACCCATCTCAGCCTTGGATCTTTTTTTTTTTTTTGCCACTTTTGCCACTTGCTACCGCTGTGATACTATAGTTCGATCCCCTGTCCCCTGGACTATTGACCCGGCTTCCTCACAGGTCCCCTGCACCCACGCTGCCCCTCCCTGCAAAGTTTCCTTCACCTTACAGCCAGGATGGTTATTTTGAAGCACGAGGCTGATTCCATCAACTATTGAGTGAGCTTGCCGTATCTTCCTATTGCTGCCTGTTTAGACAACCCCTGACCTGGACCCACGTGCCCCTGCTCCCCTGCCCTCAGCCACGCCGCCCTTCCTTGACCTTTGTGTTCACATTCTTCCTCGTGCTTCCAAACTTTTGCACGTGCCATTCCTCGGCATGGAGCCCTCTCCCTGCCTTCTCTGCCAAGTCATCGCTTACGGTTCTGGCCTCAATGTGAGGGTCGGGTCACTTCGGCTTCCTTGGCTAGATCACGTTCCCTCCCGCAGGCTCGCGCGTAGCTCCCAGAGAGACTTGCTGACGTTCCTCTCATTCGTGGCCCACATCGCGATCGGAATTTTTCATTTAGCATCTCTGCCCCACTCGAAGGCTCTGGAAGGCCAGGACCAGTGGCATTTTGCTTACCCTTCTGTACCCACCACATAGCTCAGTGTCTGCCTCCTTAGTTAACAGACATTGAATTAATGATGGACAAGCTTGACTTCACGGTTGCCTCACTTTCAGACAGGGAGAAGTTATTCTCGCCATGTCCCCATGAGGTCAACAGTAAATGAGAAAATGCATGTAAGGCGGTGAGCACAGCCCTGTGCCCCTGGCTATCCCCATCCTCCCTTGGGGATATTTAGGTTTCTGAGGTGGGAGCCAGCAGTGGTGGGGGTGGGCCAGCAGTCCAGTCCTGCCTGATCACAGCGGGGTGTGAGGGAACCACCGCACAGCCCCTGTGCACACCTCTGCCTTTCGTTTTCTCTAACACTCTGGGCAGAGACACACATCAAGAATGAAGAGTGAAGAGAATGAAACAGTTCATTGCTCTGGGAAGCTTCGTTTTGAATCCAGTTCCTCCTGAGGTCAGAATTAGCCATTCGAGATGAGAAAGCTAGGTGGAAATCTCCCGCCCAACAGGTATGCCCCTCACGGCCCAGCCTTCCCCAGCGGTCTGGGGAGAGCTGAGCCTCATGTTGCGGTGTGAGGTGGGTCACTTATTCAGGAACGTGACCGACGAGGACTTTCTGCTGCTCTTTCCTGGACTTTGGCTGAGCTGGCGTTTTGGCCGTGCAGGCAGGGGGAGAGTGAGGGTAACAGTGAGTCCTTGGGAAAGTCCCTGCCGTCTCTGGTCCTCAGTTTCCCACCTATCAACGACAGGAGTGATACTTGGTTCGTACCTCCAGGCAGCTCATGCGCGTGTTTTGGGGGACCCTTCTGCAGGACACACAGAAGCTCTGAAGACTGTTACTCAGTCCGGGCACATCGCAGAGCTGGGCAGGCTGCACTTTCTTTTAAAGAGGAGACAGCAGGCTGAGTGGTCCAGCTTCACAGAGGACACGGCCTCGGCCATGCCTGCTGATGACCAGATGCCTGACCTGATGACTTTGGCCTGTCGCTTCCTCTCTCCTGGCCGTGGGTTTTCCTTTTGTAAAACAAACATGCTCATGTCGGGTTAGATGTCCTCTGAAACCCCTTAGTCACCTCTCTTCTCCCACGCCTTCGGACCTGGCCCTTCCCACAGTAGTCCAGGAAGCTCCGAGCCTTTGGAAGCTCCCCCAGCCTCCTGCTAGATTGTGTGGGTGAAGGCAGAGCGCTTTTCATTCACAGCTTTGAGGCACGATGGCTTTATTTCTGCTAAGATGCAAACTCCCTGTTCTTTTCTGTCAGGGGACCCAAAGCATCTCTGTTTCCCATCAGGCCCCTCTCCCTGGTCCCTGCAGGGGCTGAGGAGGAGAGGAGGTGAGCCTGGCGCTGTTGCGCACAGTGCTGAGTACACGCGAGTTCGTGCAGCTCATTGAGAATGACATTCCACGTGACCCTTCAGCTCTCCTGTGCCGTTAGCTCTCTGCCAAGGCCCGGAGGCCCCGCTCCTTTTCAGTTTGGTTGCTTCTGTGACTGAGCAGAAATTATGACTCTGAGATCTCAGTGGCGTTTCCAGGTCTTCATTAGTCCTGAAAACATGACTGCCTTGCAACTCAGTGCAGGAGAAGCCTGAGTTTCTCCAAGCCTCACGGCTCACGGGTTAGAGGGAGATTGCAAAACAGTAATAATTCAGACTTCACTGGCCCTGTGAAGGACCTTGGTTCTCTGGAAAGTTTCCTCTCTAAGCGGTTTGGAAAATACCTGCAGTGTGCCTCACGGGCACCTGGAAATAGTCATCGTGTTGGTAGAGTTGACTGCTGCCCCCCAAATTTGTGTCTACCTGAACCTCAGAATGTGACCTTACTTGGAAATAGGGTCTTGGTAGATATAACTAAGATGATGTCCCACTGGATGAGGGTGGCGCCTAAATCCAATGACCAGTGTCCTCGTAAGAAGAGAACAGACACATGGAGAGATGCACGGAGAGATGCATGGAGAGACACAGAGAGACGCACAGACACACGGAGAGACGTGAAGACGAGGCAGACTGGAGTGATGCTGCCACCTATGGACTTGGGACTTCTGGCCTCCAGAACTGTGAGAGAATAATTCTGTGCTGTTATAAGCCACTCAGTTTGTGGTAATTTGTCATGGCCTCCCTGGTAAACCAGCACCCTGTCCTTATTGCATCAGCCCTGTGTTGATGTCCTTCTTCCACAGATCCTCTTGTGGGGGGCTCCTGAGCCCCGCGTCATTGCCATCCTCTGTGGCAGCCCGACCTCCCTGCTCCGTTAGGAAGTACTTGGTTGCAAGTAAAGTTTCCTGGGATAGCAGTAGCTTAACCAATAAGAATTTACTTCTCTATTGCAGCCATAAATACAAAGGCAGGACTTTCTAGTGCAGCCTCAGCAGCCCAGAGGCCTCTAGGCTGGCTTGTCATGGTTCTCTTGATCTTCCCCTTTGGTTGCAAAATGGCTGCCAGGATCTAGGTATCGTCTTCACACAAAAGCGCTTGCAATCAGGAAGGAATAAGGGACTTCCCAGTCATCTCTCTTTCTCTCTCTTTTAATCAGAGAAGAAAATATTGTCCAAAGCCCCCAGAAATTCTTCAAGTCCCCTTGGCCAGAACTTGGTCACATGCTCAAGGCCCTAGCTGCAAGGGAGACTCACAAAGAGCATTTCTGTGACTGACAGCCTCTCTCATGGAAGGTGGGGTGTTTGCTGACTAGGATTACAGGTTGTGTTATGTTACATGGCAAAAGCAACTTTGCAGATTTTGTTCAACTAAGAGCCTTGAGGCGGAGATATTGTCCTGTTGGGTCCAATGTAACCACAAGAGTTTTTATAAATGGGAGGCAGGAGGATCAGAGTCAGAAGAGACGTGACTGTGGAAGCAGAGGGTGCAGCGAGGTGGCCGTAAGCCTGCAGAAGCTGGAAACGCAGGCAGCCTTTAGAATCTGGAACAGCGTCTCCCTGCGAGCCTCCAGAAGGAACACGCTCGGCCCACACCTTGAGTTAGGCCAGCGAGACCCATTTTGGACTTCTGACCTCCAGCATGAAAATAATAAATCTATATTGTTTCAATACACTAAGTTTGTGGTAATTTGTTACAATAGGCAATAGGAAACTAACATAGCCCCGGAATCATGCTGCCTGGGTCCCTGGGCCTCACAGAGGGCCCAGAAAATGGCCCCTTTATCTTCTTTCAGAACCTCTCTCTCCCTCTCTCTGCATATCCATAAAGCTGGGCTACAAAACTGGAACATGCCATCTTCCCTACCCACCCATCTCCCACCCCCCCTTCACTCCATCCTTCACACCCCCCCATCCTCCCATCCTCCCCTACCCCGCCCCCATCCTCCCCTTCCTCCATCCTCCCCATCCCCATCCTCCCCATCTCCCTTCCCCCATCATCCCTAGCCCTCCGATCCATCTGTCTTCCTCATCCTACTTCCCCCAGGCTTCCATTCAGATATGTCTGCCCCCTCAAACCTGGGGGGTTAATCTGGGCTGCACAGGGTACTCAGTCAGGCCCACCTCTGCTGGGCCCACCTGGGAACCTTTATGTACAGCACTTGTCACTTGTGGGAGTCTGGCCCCCTTCCCTCTAATCTTCACCGTACAAGCCTCTCATCGATGTGACTCGCCATCCCCAGCAGAGAGGAACCTGCAACTAGAAGGCCACTGGGAGTCTGTGCCTCGTGGCTGGGCAGTGATGGGTGAATCAGCCAGGCCCACAGGCCCTGGCTCTCCTGGAAGGAGCAGTCCAGGGCGGAGGAGAGCTACTCTCCACATGCGCTGGCCCGGTCACAGCACAGCAGCAGAGGCATCTGGTGAGAGCAGCAGGACCGATGGCCTTCTCTCCTGAGGGGCACTTGCCCCGACCCCTGGCGAGTAAGAGCGATGACCCGATCGCTGCGGTGCTGAGAGTGAAGGCACTGGTGAACTTCCCAGCTCTGCGGAGGAGCACTCCTGGTTCTGAGCATGGGACAGCGGCTACTGGCAGGGGAGCAACGCGGAGATGGTTCCTCAGGCCCTGCTGACACCTGCTCTATGGCCCTGAGGCGCAGGCCTCCCCCGTTGGAAGAGGCTGGTGGCCACCGGGCTGCCGGCGGAAGGGCGGGCCTCCTGGAGCGCTCCGTCCTCAGCCCCTCTGCCTGGAAAGCCACCTGGTCAGAGCTCTGCCTTTTCTAACTGTCTCAGGCCGCTGGGTTCTCTTCTTTCAACTTTAGCTCCAGCCTCCCCTCTCTGCTTCCTTACCACCTGCTCCCGGCCCAAAGTGGAGGCTGGCACTGGGGCCTTTCTAGGTCATAAGTGCTCCGCTGCGGGCCCCACTGCCAACCAACTCAGCCCTCACTAGTCCATGCAGCAGAGAGATTCCGCTGGCCCAGCTCGGGTGCCTGTCATGTCAGTGTCACCACCCATCCAATCAATGCCAGGAGATCAGTGCCCAGCAGGGCTGGTGGGCGGGGGCAGATTTTGTGAAAATGCAGGGCATGTGCCAGGCAAAGTTTATCCACCAAGCATTGTCCAGAAAGAAGGTGAACTGTCCAGAGAACGGACAAGTCTCACCTACGCTGACTAGATGATTAGGGAATTTATCTATCTCACTTAGGTGTATTAAGAGTAAAGCAAAATTTTAAAAAACCAACTGAAAGGCAGCTGGGCAGGGCAACGCTCACCCTCAGAACATCCACCATGCTTTTCTCAGCCCATGACCTCTTCTCCCCCTTCTTTCCTTAAATCCACCTCCTGTAAAGTATAGTAGACCTTAAGTGTTTTAGCCGAAGTCTCGGGTGTGGTCATTTCTACAGAGCACTCCTGGACATACTGCCAGAGCCCCAGAGAACATTGAATTCCAGGACCTAGGGCCTAGGGAAGCTGGGCAGGCCCTGTGTGTGCACCCAGCACCGCTCCAGCAGTGAAGGGTTAGGAGGCTGTGGTAAGGTAGTCCTCAGCTGTTCCTCTAAGGGAGGGATCTCTGAAGAAAACAGCCTTGCCAAGGTCACGCACCTTCCCCAGAACAGCCCACGTTTAATGGCTGGTCAGCGGAGAGTGTGAAGTCCCAGGCCTCAGCGTAGCCAGGAACGTCTCTGCAGGCCCACAGCTGAGGCCTTCGTGGGTCCGGCCTCCCAGCCCAGTGTTTTCCTCTGCATGATCCTGCTTCTTTCTCTTCCCTTCAAACAGATGTTGATTCCAACAGTTCCTCCTAATAAACATGCTGCCTGTTCTTCTCCCCTCACAGTCTGCTCCCCAGGGAACCCAATCTGTGACGGAGTTCCCCCGGGTTTATGGTCTTAGAGCCATGAAGTCAAACCGATGCTCAGATGGGCCCAGAATCATGACAGACACCTCCAAGCTGAGGGACAGTGACAGAGACTGCTGATGGACAATAGGCCTTGTCCCCGAGGCTTACTTTCTCTCTGGTTCCTTCCAGGAAACCTTGAGAAAGAGTGATCAGGCAAGCTGCTGCCAGAAAGGCTGGCTGCCTGCCCAGGTCCTATGGCAGGGACACAGGTGTGTGACCTTGTGGACAAACACTGGTTTGTGCTATGCTATTCAACACCATGAATGTCCGAGGAAAATGGTGGAGGAGATGTTAGTCTGCAGTATGGAGAGCCCTGGAGAGCAGAGCTTGCCCTCTTCCGTGGGATGAACCCTGGCCGAAACGTTGGCCTTCTGAATGAATTGTCCAGCTCCTTGAGGTGGGCAAGTAGAAAACTCCATGCAGGGAGCACTGGGAAGTACTCCTGAAGGACCCCAGGAGTTGTTTTGGTGGGAGAATCTTGGCCTACCCACTCTGCTGATCACAGAGAATTAAACTTCTTCCTGCCTATCCACTGCCCCCCCAAGTCCCCCCAAAAAAGAAGAGAAGAAAGAAGCGATAAAGGCCCAGGAAGAATCCTTCATTCGTGCTGCTTGATTTGCAAAATCAAGATAAGGGCCACCAAGGGTCTTCGTTATTTTTATGTGACACCGATAAACCATCTTGTACTCCTCTCTGTCGCCCCCCAAGCTCACAGCCACTCATCTTTTTGCACAGAGAAGCAACTTTCTGGAACTTGATTCATAAACAGAAGCATTAAAACTGGTCTCAGCTGGTCTTGGTCCTTAAGCGAATGTGGCTGGTGTCCCGCTCCTTCCTGCAGCGTCCTCTCCCTCTGTTTTATGTTGGGCGGGGCCATCAAGGGACATTACGCCAGAGATGAATCTTAACTGGCTGTGGATTTCTAAGGCTTTTCATCTTAAGAATTCCCCAAACATAAAAGGTCTGATTCCTTATGAGACTGGAAAGATACGCACCTAGAGTTCTAAGATTCCCAGCCTCATGGAGATTTGAAGACTGGGGTATTGGTGAAAGGCGGCACCCTCCGACCTGCTGCTGGCCTTGGGAGGGCAGCCACCATTCTCCTTCTAACCTGGGGCTTTGTCTTGGGAAGTGTGTTAGTCTGGATTCTCCAGAGGGACAGAATCAATAGGATGTATATATCCTACGTATAGTACACACTATACACATTACTGTATACGAATTACTACAGGGGACTTGTCCACGTGATCACGGAGGCTGAGAAGTCCAAGATCAGCTAGAGATCAAGGAAAGCTGATGGTATAGTTCCGGGCCGAGTCTGAAGGCCTGAGAACCACGAGCGTTGATGGCGAAGGTTTCAGTTGGAGTCCAAAGGCCTAAGAACTAGGAGAAGTGATGGTGTAAATTCCAGTTGGAGTCCATGTCCACAGTAGGAGAAGCATAATGTCCCGGCTTGAAGACAGTCATGTAGAAACTAAGAATTCTTTCTTACTCAGCCTTTTGTTCAACTCAGGCCTTTGACAGGTTGGAGGAGGCCCATCTACCCTGGGGAGAACAATCTGCTTTACTCAGTCTACCAATTCAAATGTCAATCTCACCAAGAAATATCCTCATAGACACACCCAGAAGAATGTTTAACCAAATATCTGGGCACCCCGTTGTCCAGTCAAGTTGACATGTATAATTAACCGTCACAAGAAGGAAAAGCTGATCATGGGATGAACAATTCAAAGAAAGTCACACATGTGCAAGTCCCTTGGCCAGATTGGGACTGGAGAAGCAGAGAGCTCCTGTGTGAGGAAGAGACGGGCTCTGAGGCTGTAGGTGGACACGCGAGAGTGCGGTGGTGGCCTCTTGGTGCCTTCAGTCTTTGCAGAACTGGAAGGCTGTTTGTGGATATTGCTTCCCCAGACTCGAGCCTACCTTCAGGATCTGCATGCCCCCAGCTTCTCTGGCCCAGAGTCCTTTGCCAGCTCATGGCCCTGGCCCATGATCCACAACCAGATTAGGATCCTCACATTCCCTGGGTTCGCCCTGGCCATAAAGAAGACATGGCAGCTGGGGCCTCCTCCTAGGGTCTGATGGAGGAGTGGAAGGTCAAGATTTTCATTGGGGTGAAAGACATCAATAAGAAGGCAGGCACGATGGATTCTTTGTTTAACAATTAGGCCTCCTGATCAGCTCTGAATAGGTAAGACTTGAAAAATAGTAGCTTAAATAACACAAAAGAACAAAACAACAACAACAACAAAAGACAATATTTTTCTTTGGGGTAATGAGAGCTGTAAGTAGGCCAGGGCTATCTGGTGGCCCCATACCGTCATTAAGGACTCAATCGCCTTCCATCTTGCAGCTCTGCTCATTTCTAGGGAAGGGCCCTCAGGTTCATGAATTCAAGATGGAAGCCATTTTTCTGTGTTGCAGGCAGAAGAAAGAGGTTGGGCGCGTCTGGAGAGTGGGTGGGTGTAGCAAAAGGACCCTGCCACCTTCATCAGCCCCTCCTCTCTTTTAAAGAATTTCCCGAAAGCTCTACCTCATGACTTCTGCTTGTATCCCATTAGCCATCCATATCCGTAAGGAAGCTGGACACTCTTGGTAAAACCATGATTCTGCATGTTGGCATCCCAGCCACCCACTTGCTGGTGCCCATGATCTACAGAGCCACCTTGCCTTGCCCCTCCTTCTCCTTAGCAAAAGTTCCAAAAAGATGCCAGGCCCTTTCTTCTCTCCCTTGCTTGCTCGCAACGTATCTGTGCTTTAGTGATAAGGGACAGAAACCTAACATAATACCCTAAGCCAAAAGGGAAATCTGTTGGCTCGAGCAACAATATTGTGGAAGAGCAGAGGAGTTCTCCTTGGTAATTTCTGGAACCACAGACTCGGAACCCCTCTAGTCTCCTGTCTGTCTCTCTTTCTCTTTGCCTCCCTCTCCATATCGACTCTGGCTATGTTGTGTCCTACTAAAATCACTTTCTTCACACATCAGAGGTCAAGGACAAGGGGCGCATACAGACTCACATGCTCACAGCTCTACAGCCAGAGCAGAAAGGACCATTCCCCACCAGCTGCAGTCTGAAAAGTCCTGGCAAAGACTCTGATTGGCCCAGCTTGGTCAGATGGGCTTCCTTTGCGTGATCACAATGGGCAGGAAATGAAGATATGTAACAGGGTCTATTACACCTCTTCAGATCCCATGGCTAGATCAACGCTGCGGAAGGGAAGTCAGGAGGGAGTCTGATGAAGGGGTCCCAGAGCATGAGGGGATGGCACAGGCAGAGCCATTGAAGGAAGGGATTGTGTTTAGTTAGGCAGCAGCCCCAAGTCCTGTGTGCCACAGCTCCCTGGCTCAGTCCTGTGCCTATTTCCCATTGGTTAACATTTCGCCCTTCCTCCGCTCTGCTCTGTACTGTGCAGACCTACAAGTCTGACTCCTGCAGGCTGCTTTCTCGAGACTTCCACCTTAGCTCCCAGCTGGGCTCAGCCAATGGTGTGGATTGGAGGACGGCAGAAGCAGGCGTTTCTTCCCCTTTCTCACTGCCCTCAGCAGTTTCTCTGGCCGCAGTTAGTTCCCCTGTGGCTTCAGCTCTGGCAAGTGCAGCCTCTGTGGTTTGAGTTTCCCGGGGGCGACTTTGGTCCCTGAGCCTCAGAAACTCTACCTCCTCCCTTACTCGCCAGCCTAGGGGAAGAAGTGACTTTCTGCTCCTGTTAATCTCTGGGCTTACATCATTTATGCAACCAAATGGCTGCATTAAATTTCTCCTGTTGTAAAAGCTTGAAGGCAGTTGTCTTCCTGGATGGACCTGATTTATACACACGCCACCTTTCTCCACACATGCGCTTCCTCCCCCACCAAAGGTCATTTGCTATTGAAACCTTTCTTTGACCTGGAAGCAAAAGGTTGTGTCTCCTGTAAATGAATCTGAAACCTCCCGGAGCAGCTGCAGGAAGGATACTCTGAAGGAGCCACCCGGCCTCCCACCAGGCATTCAGCCATTCGAGCGCGTGGGAAACGCAGCCGGTCTCCAGCAGCTGTGCGTGGATGTGCCTGGAGAAGCCATGCCGGCCGGAACTTCATCCCCGCCTGTCTCCACCTGCCTGTCAGCAGGAAGGAGACTTTAATGTGAGCAGAAACAAAGCCAAAACCAGAGCGTAAACTAGCAGCCAAACAGCCAGCGCGGGAGAAGAGCAAAGCTTGCAGGTTCAGGCTCCTGGGCGACCTGCAATCTTTGTTACTCAACCCACTGCAAGGTGACACAGAGATGGGTTTTTACGTTTAATTGCATATGCCACGGGATGTCCATCCAGGTAACGGTCACACTCCTGTGAAGCTAGCTGGAGAAACAATACTAGACTGCTTTTTTCCAGCAGTTGGTTTTGGGGAAAGAAATGGTGCTTGTACCGGTTTTCCCTCTGGAATATCACTACACGTGAACTTGAGTATTTTCTCAACATCAGACCCAAAACTACCTTAAATTATGTCCCTCATGACCTTCTTCCTTCTTGTCTTAATTAAGGAAGGATTCCTGTACCCGTCAGGAGAGTACAGTTTCTGCTGTGGTAACAACATCCTGAATTCTCAGAGGCTTATAACAATAAAGACTCTTCTCACCTGTGGGACACGTCCGTTGAGGGTTGGGGCCCTGTCCCAAGTGTCCTCGTTCTGAGACTCGGGCCAACAGGGCAGGAGGTATCAGGAATATTGCTGGTTACTGTGGCAGACACAAGTGACAGACATTGCTCTGACCACATTTCAAGGTCATAGAAAGTCACGTGGTGACATTCAACTTCTTGCAACCATTTCTATTTTCCCAAAGTTGTAGCTGCAGCTTTCCATCTTGGTCTCAAGTGAAATCTCTGCTTGTTGTTTTATAGAAGTCTCAAATGTGATGTCAATGAAATGGAACTCCATGGGGCCGGCCTGGTGGTGCAGCGGTTAAGTTCACAGGTTCCACTTCAGCAGGTCGGGATTCGAGGTTTGGATCTCAGGTGTGGACCTACCTGCTGCTTGTCAAGCCACGCTGTGGCAGGCGTCCCACATATAGAGTAGAGGAAGATGGGCACAAATGTTAGCTCAGGGCCAGTCTTCCTCAGCAAAAAGAGGAGGATTGGTAGCAGATGTTAGCTCAGGACTAATCTTCCTCAAAAAAAAAAAAAAGAAAAGAAATGGAACTCTTGATTTTCTATGCCTCTAATTACCCTCATCTGAGTAAATGACACCACTTTCTGCCCAGTTACCTAAGTCAGAAATCTAGGGATTGTCCTTGATTTCTCTCCTTCTTTCAGTTGCCACATTCAACCCATCTGCAAGTCTTACTGATTCACCTTTCACAATAGTTTCAGAATCTGCCTCATAGCCTCAGCTCACGGCCAGCGCTCATGGCCTCCTAGCCTCTGCTCACGGCCAGTGCTCATGGCCTCATAACCTCTGCTCACGGCCAGTGCTCACAGCCTCATAACCTCTGCTCACGGCCTCCTAGCCTCTGCAGACGGCCAGCGCTCACGGCCTCATAACCTCTGCTCACGGCCAGTGCTCACGGCCTCCTAGCCTCTGCTCATGGCCAGTGCTCACGGCCTCATAACCTCTGCTCACGGCCAGTGCTCACGGCCTCCTAGCCTCTGCAGACGGCCAGCGCTCATGGCCTCATAGCCTCTGCTCACGGCCAGTGCTCAGGGCCTCATAGCCTCTGCTCCAAGGCCAGGGTGCCCATTGGTCTCAGTTTAGGTCCCCCCAGATGTAGACCCTGATACAAGGATTAAAGTGCAAGTTGTTTTTCTGGGAGATGCCTGAAACATTGATGGAGGAATAAGAAAGTGAGACAGGAAATAAAAGGTAAAAAAAAAAAAAACGGGGTGGGGGACGTGGTTCATTATTGAGAGAAACCCAACTGCAGCCAACTGGGACTTAATCTTACAGGAAACCTCCGGGAAATGACGGAGAACAGAGGTCTTAGTGCTATTCCACTGGAATGAGGCGTATGTCATCAATGGAGAGCTGCTCCTGGGGACACTAAAGTTTTGGACTTCCAGGCTGTGCTGCAAGCAGGCAGAGTGGCTTTACGTGGCTTTGGAGGAAGTTTTCCAGAAAAAAGACACAGATATTGGTAATTCGAAGTCAGCTGCTTCACTGCAGTGATATGCCCAGAAGGAGGGGTGAGACAGGAAAATGGCAGAACAAAAAACGGCTATCCCCAGCATCGGGATTAACCATCCACCCGCCACTCACAAGTTCCAGGAGCACCACCCTCCCTGAATAACCCCCTCTCCTTCCCCAGAGAGCCCCCTCCCCTTGCCTAGACATCCCCCTCCCCTCCTAGCCAATCAGAAGTCTGGTCACAAGCTTGGCACCTCGCCTGCAAGACTTGGCCACCTGCTCTGGAGACTGACCAGTGCCCAGCTGCCGACCAGACTCCCTGCTTCAAATTGACCAGTGCCCAGCTGCTCACCTCAGCCACTGTAAATGAGGACCCCAGACCTCACTCAGGGCTGGTGGGTCAGTTTCAACTGGGTCAATCTGGCCTGCTTTCCTTCCTCAGTTTCTTTCTAATCGGCCTGGCTTTTGCCTCCCGATAAACTAGCATAATCTCTCCTGACCTGCTCTTGGATTCCTTCCTGCACGAGGTCAAGAACCCACACTAAGGACCGGGTCTCAGCCGGGACCTTGGTCCCAGTTGGTTCCATTTCAGGAGTGTGGGTGGGGAGCCAACGGCATCTGCTATGATCTATCCCTTGACCTCTCATTTCCACTTGTTATCTGCATTAGGCTCACCCTTATAACAACTACTCTTCAGGCTGGAGGCCAGTCTCAGCTAATAAACAGACAAACAAACAGATGTATAACTCAATAGGAAGTTCATGGGCCAAGTTGTGGCTGGTCAGTTGGGCCTGAGGTCGGGTCTTGCTATTCAGCATCTCACTCCTCCTCCACCACGTCTGGAATCCCTTCGCCCTCTGCCAGCCTTCCAACGGGAACAGGCTGCTTTCCTCGTAACCTACACTTTCATGCCTAATGGATCTGAGCATCTGGTTATCACACCCTTGTCAAGCCATGGTTCTGAAGTTACCCATTTACAGTTATTAATGAGCAAGTAATCATCAAGAGTTACTAGCCAAATAAATTCCTGAGTTCCAGAGAAACTCCTCCCGCCTTCCATTATACAGCAGCAACTCTATCATTCATGAGAAGCAGGACCAATTACTCTACCAGGTTAGTAACTCCTTTCTTTGCCTACAGGTCTACTGGTGTAAGGAACCCCAAATGACAAGGCAGCAGCAGCTATAGCTTTAGATTTGGTGGAACCCATACTGGGTCCCCTAGTAGAAATCTCTGTAGGATTTCCAGTCCAGCAGAGCCTGAAGTTGTGGGGACAAGAAACACAAATCCCCCCAAGTGGGCCAATGGGCTTAATCGGGAGAGGGGTCACCTCTTATTTTTGCTCCTTGGTTCTCAGAAAAGTACACCCTACCTATTGTGGACACAGCACCACACAGGGTCTTTGGTTCAAAATACATATTGCATCTTGAAAAAGAGCACCCTTAAGCCCACAAAGGGTGAGTCCCAATCCAGTGTCCACCTGCTCCTTGAAGCGGTCATTCCACTCTGAGGCTGCCTGTTGCTCTGAGTGATGCAATACATTAGCGCAAGCTAGATTCAGTGGTATGTTGGTAAATTGGCTTGTGTGTGTGGGAGGGATCTCTAATTTGTACACTCTGCCTGAGTTTTGTTATTTAAATACTTTCACAATGGCCAATTTCAATCTGCCAAAGTTTTAACAATTGCCTCTCAAAATTCCTGAATACTTAACAATCAGTTCTCCTGAGTCAGGACTCCCGGCTGTAACAAACATAACACTGACTGGAGCCCTTGGTCGTCTGCCATGTTGAACCTCTTTCATTATAAATTTGGTCCCTTGGTCAGAGGCAATGTTATGTGGGATTCTCCCGACAATCAGACTTGGCGAGAAGGCAAATCCTTACCTAGCATCTCTAACAGTCACAGATGAGGGTGAAACACTCCCCCCCTCATCTTGTGGTATGCCTGATGTAATCCACTCGCCACCATATGGCTAACTGTGGCTGTTATGGAGGATCCCTGCTCAGATCTCCCTTAAAGAGATGGCCTGTGGTTAATTGACAATAGACTCCACCTTTGCCTCTGTTTTCAAGCTGAGGGTACAGATTTCTCAGGCAATGGTATAAGGGCTCACAATTCCTGACCAGCAATTTTTTGCCCAAGAGGTGCCCCTGGGCTGGTGGAGACTTTCTTCTCGTTCATCTCAGCCTGAGTCTCTTGCTACCTACTCTCCCTTCCTTCTCTCTTTCCTTTCACTGGTGTCAGACTTGCATCACAGTTGGCAGCCTCTTCCTGTCTACTCTACTCCCACTTCCCTTTATCTTTGCAGGCATTACCCCCAATAATCTTCCTGAGGCCCCTTTGTCTCCTCTCTTCCAAGTCCCCAACCCCACCGAAAGTTCCTGAACAACTAGCTAAGCCATCAACAACAGCTACGAGTCCTGAATGTCCTTAGCTCTGGCCACTTCTCCCTCCAGTCCAATAACCAGTTAATAACCAGATGTACTGCTTAAAGCTCTAACCACTGAGATGTTTTCTCTCTGCCGCCTCTGAAATGGTACTAGCGTAGCAGTGGTCCACTTTTGGCTTGCACCAACATATTGTACTAATCCATTGATGAACCAGAGATTTTTCTTCCTTTTTCGTCTAGTTAAAGCAAAAACTCACAAGGCCATAGGTATGGAATGAAGGAGACTCACCTGTGTGACAGAGATAGGTTATAGGAAGGTCTGGGTCAAGTGTTGGTTTATTTGTGTTCTCTGGATCTACTCTGCGTGATCTCAAATGTATCACTGCCATTATATGATGAAATTATGTTCTGCCTGCCCAACCTTATGAACTGGTGGGTCTGACCATACTCGGCTCAGGAGGCAAGGCTCAGATCGTGTTGGGAAGCAATGTGAGGTCTCCTGGTCAGGTATGAGGTCTATCCTAGAGCCTAGTAGTATGCCAGGAGCTGCTGTTCAAATGGAGGATATATTTCTGTCGCAGTGTTGTGGACTGAATCGTGCCCCCCAAAATTCACGTGTCGCAGCCCTAAGCCCCAATGTGACTGCACTTGGAGATAAGGCCTTTAAGGAGGTAATTAAGACTACTGATGGCTCCTTAATCTTGGGGTTCTGGCCTCCAGAACTGTGAGGAAATAAATTTCTGCTGTGTAAGACCCCCAGTCTGTGGCGTTTGTCGCAGCAGCCCTGGTGGACTACCCACAAGACACCGCGGGCTTGCTGCAAACCCCGGCTCTGCGCTGAGACTCTTCTGGTGGGACTTGCCCTAGACACCTCACGCATGCTGGTTTACGGCAGATCCCTCCAGCACCCTGTCGCGTGGCCCGTTGGCAAGACGGATGGCACTGCAAGCTGAATGTGCTCTAGAGCTCTCTCTTGCCGTGAGCTCCTCTCAAAACTGGCATCTTTCTGAGTCATTCAATAAATGGATTGTTGCAGTTTTTCCAAGTGTGGTGTGTGCTCCCTCCAAAGTTAAGAGCCATATTGACTGTTGTTCATTTTTCTCAATGGTAGGAACTACAGGTTTTAAAACCTCCCAGCATTCCTCAAATCACCTTGAATCCATGTGTTATCTCCATCCCTCTGGTGTATCCATTGTTCTTGCCACTTCATACTCTCCAGGCTCAATTAACACTGTGCCGTTGATATAGTGACTACGGAATGTCAAAACGACCAAAGTCTGACGGGACCGTACTGTGACAGAGCAGGAGAGTAGACCCTGACTTCTGCCAAGGCTGGGAGTGAACGCTGCCATCCACTCCAAAAGAAGGCGGATGTCTTTTCATTGCTGCCTGTGATGGAATCGAAAGGAAGGCATCTGCTGGGTCAATAGTTGTTACTTATGCCTGAGATTGGGTTGTTCTATTCCAGTAAAAATACAGCTGCTACAGCTGGGGCGACAATTTGATTAATTGTTGGCAGTTGTATTAATTTCCTATGGCTACTGCAACAAATTGCCACAAGCTTGGTGACTAAAAATAACACACATTTATTCTCTTACAATTTTGGAGGTCAGAAGTTTAAAATTAGTTTTACTGGACTGAAAACATGGTGACAATAGGACCATGCTCCCTCTAGAGGTGCTAAGGGTGAATAGTTTTCCTGGCCTTTTCCAGCTTCGAGAGCTACATTCCTTGGCTCACGGCCCCTTCTTCCATCTTCAAAGCCAACAGTACAGCATCTTGCTTTGTCCCGCTGCCTTCTTCTTCTGTAGTATAATCTCCCTCTGCCTCCCTATTCTTAGGATATTTGTGAGTATATTCAGGGTTGACCCAGATAATCCAGGATAATCTTTCCATTTCAAGAGGCTTAATCACAAATGAAATTAATCTGCAAACTCCCTTTGTGATAGCCAACACCATTCACAGACTCCAGAGATTAGGACCTGGCTGTCTTTGGGGGCCATTTTCAGCCCACCACAGTAGTCTTTCCTCATCTACCATGAGTAGCTGGTTGCTATTTTTTCCAGGGCCCTATTAAAAATCAGGGTAAATCCCAGGTGAATTAAAACTCAGGGAAGTGGTAGGAACCACCCTCGCTGCCTCCTTCCGTGTTGCAGGCACTTAGAACGCGTGCACTGCATCTGACTTGCCATCTTGGCCAAAGGTGCAGGGTGAGGAGTTTGTATCTGGACTTCCCTATTGACCCTTAATGTGACCCTGAGGCCACATTTTGCTGGTAGCTCCCTGTATTTAATTTCCACCCAGGTTTTAATTTACTCAGAGGGAATTTTTGTGGTTGAAGAAACTGAAGATGAGAAACTTTTATTTTCTCTTATATTTCCTCTAAATTCTGCTTGCAAACTGGGCAGTTCCTTTTTCAATTTATCCCTCTTTTTCTACACCTTACAGAAATATACAGATGAGAAATAAAAAGCCAATTGATACATTTCACATACTGCCCGGAAATCTCCTTAGCCCTATCTACGAGTTCATTAGGTCTATTTTCTCTCTACCAACTTCCCACAGGCGAGCCTTTTCAGTTACTCCACCACTATGTAACAGACCCCTCCTTCCTCCAGCTTCCTGTAGGAATTTTCAGCCTCCACCAGCAGCTTTCCAGAATCCACTTTAAAAGCCTTTGTCTGCTTCTCAAAGTTAATGCCACATGTTTTACATTTTTGTTAACGCAGGAGACTATTTCTGATATGAAATTGAATTGTTTCAGTTAGCCTTTATTGTCTAACAAACCATCCCAAAATTAGTGTCTTAGAATAATTTTTTCCCCCACAATTCTGAGTTGCTTGTGCTGTTCCTTTGCTGATTTCACCTGGGATCCCTCACGCAACTGAATTCAGCTGGAGGGTAGTACAATGGGCAGACTCTAATTTGACCCACAACGATCCCCGGTTCCTCATATTCACACCTTTGTGAAATCTTTTCCCCTGGAATGTGGGCTGGCCTAGCAACTTGTAACTTGCTTCTAACCCTTAGAACATGGCAACGGTGATGGGGTGTCACTTTAATGATTAGGTTATAATGATTGGTTAACAGGAAAGATCAGGCTATGCCCTAAAGGGGACCAGCTTTCTGGCCTTTCTTATGACCCTTTGTATAGAGAGATGCCCAAGGAATTCCTCCAAATGCTCGGCATTTGTCTGTTGTGTCCATGTGACCTAGCCTACTGGTAACACACCTTATCTATTGACTCGCCTGCCAGAGAGAAGCAGCTGGGGCTCTGGCTCTGAGCTGCCCTCACCTGAAGAGGCTCGGCAGCCAGTGCAGCAGAGATTATCCTGAAGAAAGCCGTTTCCCTTTCTCCCGGCCCCCCAGGGTTTGGAGACCTGGTGGGTGGGGTTGGGAAACGTTTTGATCAGGCCCCGGGAGTGAGGAATCAGGATCGCAAGATTGTGCAGGCCGGCCTAATTTTGCTCCAGTGTTGCTCAAAGAGTGTCTAGGAACCCTTTCTTCATCTGCTGCCTGCAGGCAGGAAGAGCAGCCCTCCCTGACCGCGGCTGATTGGGCCTCTCTGACCCCTAAACGGACCCGAGAAGGAGAGGCTGCTGTTGGCTTCTTTAAGAGGAAATCTCTCCCCAAACCCCGGCTGTCTCCCTCTCTGCACGTTTTGCCTCTGGATCTCTTTCTCTGCATTGCATCAGACAGAAACGGGAGAGAAAAATAGCCAGCTCTGTGAAAAAAAGCCAAGATGGGTGCCAGAAGCTGGAAACACATGTGGGGCAGGAGCCGAGAGAGCAACGTGAGAGAAGAGCAGACATAACTGACGCGTCTGCCAGAGGCCCCTTTACGAACCAGCAAGAAGACCAAGGTCAGGGCACAATTTAACTCAGGAATAATTCAAATGGAGTTTTTCATTATTTTTTAAAGGAAATCTTCTATTGGAATAATAAGATCTTATTAAACAGACTGATATAATTAGATTAATATAAGCATAACCATTCATAAACCTAGTTTTCAAAATCATGAGTTCTTGATCTTCTCTATGAAAAGGTTAAGACTTTCTTGGCCTGGTCTCTTTGTAAATGAATACCCTGTCACTCCTGGACCTTGCTATACCAGGCTGAAGGAAAAGAAAGTCATAGAGTGGCACCTTTTCAGTGGCGCCTCCCCTGACCAGCCTATTCAGAGTTGTGTCCTCAGCACTAGGGACATTCATCTGGCTCGTTAATGGTCCAAGTACCTGGACCAGTGCCTGGCATACCGTAGGTACTTAATGCATGCTCTTAAGTGAATGAGTGAAGAAACTTTGGGAAGATATTCTGCCCCCTGATTATGCAGGTGAGGATACTGAGAGTCGGAGAAGTGACACCATGCTGAACGAGACATGGCTGGAGCCGAGCCTGGGAGCCGGCATCCTGGCACCTGAGTCGGTGCTCTCTGTGCTGTGCTGGCAGGATCCTCCAGCTTCCCTTCCCTGCAGAGCCTGGTGGTCTTCCCCATCACCATGGCGATCGTGCCCCACGCCACACCCCTCTGGGCGATCTAAGGAGTGAGAAGACACTGTCTGTGCCCTGAAGACCAACACCTACCTAGTGGGGTCAGGGGGAGGGGCCAATATGGCAGTGGGGATCTTCTTCTGAGCACGTGCACCCAAAGTGACCTCATTTCAGTAAGGCTTTTGAAGACAGTGCGTTGCCACGCTGCTTGTTATGTCCATGATGAAAAGTGTGTGGAGGAGGCAGAGTGGACCAGGGGGCCTGGAGAGGATGGTGGAAGCATGGTGTCAACCAAGGTGGGGAGATCCCGGAGTCCTCACCAGGCTCATGTCCCCTGATGTTAGAACCTGGCGACGCTGCTGCTGAAAATGGCCCTTGCTGCATACTTCTCAGCTCCCCTGCCTTCTCATCTCATGGGGCGTCTGCTTCGCCTCCTCACTCGGCACCTGCTCCTCGCCTCTCTCCCTGCCTCACCCTAGCCCGGTCTGGCAGGCACGAGTCACCTGCAGACAGACCCTCTGTGGCCTCCCTGGGCAGCTCTGCTTTTACGGGGTGAAATGGACCCATTCTGGCCCCAGTCCTTTCCTCTGCAGGGACCTGCAGACTCACACGGCTCCCCTCGGGACTGGTCTCCCTGCTGGGAGGGTGCCCCATGCCACAGCATGCTCTTATTGTGCTCTGTGCTCCACGGCTTTCATGAATTTATTTTTTTTAACTAATCTGGAAAATACTTGGTTGTAGATTTCTAAAAGCTCTAGTGAAGTCTCAATCTACATCCCCTCTGTGCCCAGCCTTGAGATGGGAACTGAGAGCAGCTGCTGGTCTGGCCCAGGAGCTGGAGATGTCCTGGGCAGGAGGAGGCAGATAAGCAGTGTCCACCAAGAACTAGAAAGGAAGCAGGGAGGGGTGTGAGCTGAAGAAACCCAGGAAGGCTCCCGGGGTTGGGGGCGATGGGCCGCCACCCAGCTCTGACTCAGTCTGCTGGCTTTCTGAGAAAGCTGAGGCTTACCAGGTTTAACCACGAAAGGGAACAGCACCCCCACACCCAGTGTGTAAGCGGCAGGGGCAGCCAGAATTCAGGGCCCGTGAGGCCCCCAGCCTTGCTGGGCATCACCAAGCCCAATGCAGCCCGTTGGTTCCTAGCACCTGCACTGGGGACCTTGGTGGGGCTCTGTCTGCCACCTCAAGAGAGGCAGCATGGGAGGGTGTGTGCTGGACTGTAAAGCCCGGGCAAGGAGGGTCTGGTGGGCAGCCTGCCTCATGCTGAGCAGCTGCAGCATCTCTGTGTAGGTGTCCCCAAGGGAAGAGCTGACACGACGGCTCAGGAAACAGTTGTCACGTACGTCATTGGCAGTGTGGGAGCAAACCTGTGTCCGTCAGTCCCCCTGCTATCTATCCAGCGATCTGGATACCGTAGTAGACCAGCTAGCTTAAATTGACCCTGCTCCTGATGACCTGCATCCCCCGCAGGCTTTATTTTCTTTAAAAACAAACGCACAAATTGTGCTCCCCGCTAAGGAAGGCAGTGTCTGCAGGATCTGTTGGCAGGTGTGGGAGGGGGGTGGAGGCCTGACCGTAACGTCTGTGGTGGGGCTCCATGCTCTCTGACAGGCAGCGGGCCCTGCCCATGGCCCCACCACGGCTCATGTCAGCGCAGGGTAGCGGCACTGGGGGAGGAACCTGCTTTGCTTGGTGGATCTGTTCCTAGAGAGGCAGAAGGGACCAAATGAATACTTCCGCTCAGTGGAATTCAATAATCATATTGTGAGAGCAGCAAGAATTCTGTGTGGTGTTTGATTTAAAATGCTTTGTGGTTCACCAAATATTTTCCTAGAATTTCTCATTTGTTCCTGACAGCTGGTGGTGAGATAGGTAGATGAGACACTATTGGTCCCATTTTACAGATGAGGACACAGAGCTTCAGAGAGGTTCTGTCCAGCAAAAGTGAAACTAAACCCAAAAGGCCCGACTCCTAGCATGCTGGGGTTCGAACTGGGCCCTGCAGGGGACACAGATGACATTGGGACACAGGAAGCACCTCTGGCTTCAAGCAGCAGTCTCAGCAAAGACCTTGCTAGGCAGACACTGATGAAGACAGGGTTCCATTTGTAAGCTCATGCGTGAAGAGGTGGCTTTGGTACAGCGATGACACAATTCCTGGTTTTCGTTGTCTGCTCCTTTCCCCGAAAGGCTGGCTCATTGGGAAAACGCTGGGATTGTAGCTCCCTGATCTATTGACAAGACGCTCCTGGCCCTCAGCGGCTGGGGTTGCCAGACTCAGCAAATAAAAACACAAATGCTCAGTTAAATTTTCATTTCAGATACATAATGAATAACTTCCTGGTATAAGTATGACCCAGATATTTCATGGGACACACAGAAAAAAGCTGTTTGCTTATATGAAAGTCAAATTTAACCGGGCATCTTGTATTTCATCAGGTAACCCTATCAGCAGGTTAAGGCATTTAAAGAAACTTGTTTTTCCAACTACCCACTTCCCCTGTCTGGTGCCCCGTGTTCTGGGCCTTCCTCGGCAGGGCCAGGCAGAATCTCCCACTTGACAAGGGCCCTCTACAGACAAGGGGCTGGCTGGGAGGAGTGAGCCCCACGGAGAAATGCCAAGCCACGTTAGCTCCGGCCATGAGGCTCTACAGATCCCGAACTCACGTCAGGGGAAGGGCAGCGGCCCTGCTGCCTCTGCCGGGTGGGTCCTGGCTCGGCTGGGCAGGGAGCGTTCTGCAGGGGCAGAGTCACACATCTCTCAACTCTTTCCTTCCTTACTTCCGAAACCACTGGACAGACTGTTTTTAAACACATAGCATCTGGAATTCCAGGGCCCTCATCAGAGGTGGGCCGGGTGTCACAGTCCCTGTTCCCCCAGACACAGGCATGTGCACCCTCCATCCAGCAGGGCGCCCGCCAGCCGGGGCTCACCCACTCATGGGAGCACCTGCTCTCCTTCACAGGCTTGCCAGCGGCTGGCGGGGCTGGCCAGCTCTTACGTGCTCTTCCCATTTGCAGATTTAATTTAGATTAACATGGAAAAGTCATGGACTGCTTTTCTGCAGGCTGAGTGAATGCTGCTTAATTTCGGGAGAGATAAGGGGGGTGGGGGTCATCCTCCTCTGCGGTCTAAGGAAAGGGAGGAAGCTGGTGAGCTCCTGGGATGATTGCTGCCCTCCCGGGGTCTGCCCCACACCCCCGCTGGACTTACAGAATACGGTTCCTCAGGGTGCTGGCAGGCTCGGCCCTGGAGCCCGAGCAGTCATGGACAGAGGAGAGCGTTCTCTCTCTGCAACGGCCAGTGACTCAAGGAGGCCTCACAGTGGACAGACTTGGGCTGGCCTGTCGGCTTCCTAGGCACTGCCCTTCTCCAGCATCCTCTGCCTCCACAACTGGGGCTCGCATGGTTGTGTCCCGGGAGCAGAGGGGCTGGGACATCAGGGGCAGAGAGAAGTGACAGTACCGGCCCCTCCTGGCTGGAGGCACACGTGATGGGTGTCAGCTCCTCTCTCTGTGGGGGGGCCTCTGCACCTTGAGAAGCCTGTCCTCTGGAGGGAAGAGCGTGGATGCCAGCCTCAGAGGCTCCTGGCCTCAGCACAGTTGCCCGTGGCCAGCATCTTGGTTCCTTAGTATCATGAAGCGATTCCTGGCCTCTGCTCCACAGAAGGCCGTGAAGGAAAGTGAAGTAACGCTGGAACCAGGACCAGCCATCCCTCCTCAAAGCTCCAAGACCATTGCCATTCTGATCGGTGTGATTTTGAAGTGCGCTGGGTTTTCACTCCCATCCTGTCACCTTTCCACGCCCAGATTCAATCTAGATTATGAAGAACAAAGGCAGCGCGTGTTTGCCTTCGGCTCAATCAGCGGAGCCACACTCCAGCTGTCACCTCTCCCTGTGCCACTCACCTTGCAGTCTGGGGGGCCTGGAAATGCAGGGGGACTCCTGGGGGTGGGTGGGAGGCCCTGGAGCCGTCGCACCCCGAGGCTAAGCCATTCCTCCTGGTGTCCCTGTCCACATGGTACCCTCTTCACCCACACCCCTGACTCCTCGTGTCCCTGCGGGTACCCTCTTCACCCTCATCTGTCACTCATGGTCTGTGTCTTCCCCCAGGGAAGAAGCTCCAGGCCTCAGCCGCCTGACTTCTGCAGCTTCAGTCCCTCCATAGTCCCCCACTGTCGAGTTTTCCTACACAAACCAGGATAGAAAGGTCTTTCTTGCTGAGGAAGTCACAGCCTCCTCGTGCCTTCTCAACACCCTCACTGCTTCCTGCCTGACTCCATGGCAGCTGTGACGGAGGATGGCTGGTACACAGAGGCTGCCCAGCGCCTGCTGTGTGCCAGGGGACGCCCTAAGGTGCAGTGACTATGGGCATGGACCCTGAGCACACGTTGTCCATGTGAGACTCCTGACCCCATGCTTACAAGCTGAGCAGCCTTACACAAGCCGCTTACTCCCTGGGCCTCCTGTTCTGGTCCATCAAGGGAGAAACCAGGAGAAGTGCTCTCAGGTGCCATTCCATTCCAGGGCTCCTTGCTCTTCCTCTCACCCTCCAGAGTCCAGATCTGGCAGAAGGGATCTATTGGCTCAAGCTGAGGGCAGGACCACCCTCAGATCTGGGATAGACGGAGCCCCTCTCCTGTTCTTACACTGTAGCAGGCCCTGATCTGGCCTCTCCACTTCTCATGGGTGAGAAGACTAGAAGGGTCAAAGGGGATATGACTACCAGAAGCCCATGCTTCCCTTCCAATCCACGCTTTGTCTACTCAGGGCCTTGGACTTCCTGCTCAAGTGGCTATGAGCCCACTTCCAGGGTCTGCACAGGCCACTGCCTTGGGTCTGTCCTCTGGAAGGTGCAGTGTTCTGCAGGCTAAGGGAGGACACAGATTGGACAGGGGGTGGACAGGTGGTCTGCAGTATCCACACATGTGCATGTGAGACCACGCCTCTCCCACCCCCCTGCTGCCACGGAAAGTGGCAGAGCTAGGAATGGAAAGATAAGGGATGCAGACGGTAAGTAAGGGATGGAGGCTGGTGGCCCTGTTTCCTGCCTGCACTGCCATGTTCCTTCCAGCATGGAATTCTGAGGGGTCCAAGAATTCTCAATTCTAACCTGGCCTCCAGGTCATGGGAGGATAGAACATCTTTCATATAACAGTTTGTTGGCTTGATTTATAATTTAAAAATATTTAGACATACGGTATGTGGGTCTCTACTTGTGCTCACGCCCTGGTCTCTGTTTAGGATATTTCCTACATGTTATCAGGCGCTTCCCCAGTCCTTGAGAAGTAGGTTGTTTTCCTTCAGCATCCCATCTGCATGTCCTGGGAAAGGCTTCAATTCCCCCAAGATTTGTAGTAAGACTCAAACACTCAGGCTCTTAGGTTCTTAAGGTGCTCTCACTCCTTAGGGACTCAGTTTCCATCTTAAGAGGGCTTCCCACAGTAGTCCTTTGTGTTGTGATAAAAAATATGTATTTGATCTTTGTCCCTGGCTCATGACAAAGACCTCCTAAAACTCTGGGAATTTCCTCAGCGATAGGGACTAGAGGAGTATCTTTTGTTCTTGACACAGGGCTCCTAAGTCCCTGGAATTTCCTGGGTGATGGGAACCTCTTTCATTCTCATGGGGTGGCTCTGGGTGGGGCTCCAGACAGCATCAGGGTGGGGGTGTTTGCCAGAAAGACCAAGCCTTGATTAGAAGCCTAGAACTTCCAGCCGTACTCTCCTCAACCTGCAGGAGTGGAGGGGGCTGGAGCTTGTTAATAAGCAATCACGCCTGTGTGACAAAACCTCCATCAAACCCCTAAATGATGAGGTTTAGTGAGCTTCCAGGTTGGTGAATGCATCCAGGTGCCAGGAGGGTGGCTCATGCCACCACCAAGGTGACAGAAGTTCCTGTGCTCGGGACTCTCTTGGACATCACCCTGTGTGCCTCTTCATCTGGCTGTTGATCTTTGTGCTTTATAATATTCATCATAATATAATAAACTTATAAATGTAAGTAAAGTGCTTCCCTAAGTTCTGAGCTGTTCTAGCAAATTATAGAGCCTGAGGAAGGGAGGTCATGGGAACCCTGATTTTAAGGCCGCCCGTCAGAATTAAGGGAGGCCTGGCACTTGTGACTGGCGTCTGAAGTGGGGCCAGCCCTGTGGGACTGAGCTCTTAGCTTGTGGGGTCTGATGCCAGCTCCAGGTGGTTAGGGTCAGAAGTGAATTAAACTGTAGGACCCCCAGTTGGTGTTTGGAGAGCTGGAGAACCGGTTGCTGGTGTGAGGAGAAACCACACACATTTGATGTCTGGAGTGTTCTGTGGGTAGAAACAGACCATAGTGTCCTTCCACACAAAGACCTGAGCCCTTCCTCCCAGGAATTCCAGCCACTGACACCTCTTGCATCTCATTAGGGAAAGTTGGGCCTTTGGGGCAGAAGTGTGGAGGAAGAAGTGCCGAGGGGAAGCCAGAGAGCACTTCCTATTCTTCTCCAAGCCCTGGAGTCCGCCCAAGTGAGAGACACTCTGGATAAAGCCCTGCACTGCCCACTGCCCTGCCGAGTCTCGACAATTCTAACCCCTCCAGGCCTGGCCTCTGAAGCGTCCAGAGGAGGGAAAGATGCAGCCCACACACTCTGCCAACCCCCGGACTGCCTCCTAGCATGACTGCGTGCATCTTGGGTGCCCTGGCTGCCTTCCACCTGCTCTGCAAGCTGCCAGCAACCTGGCCTGAATCACGTCTGAGCATCCTGGTTCCCCTCTGAAGCAGCAGCATAAGACCCTTCCCGGAGCAACGGCCTGCATGGAGCACATGCGTCCTGAGAACACACAGGTAAGTCTTCTCTCCCAGTCAGGTTGTGCATGCCCCAGCCCGGCAGGGGGAGGCCTGGAGCATAGGAGGGCCCTACTCTGTGGTTTTTGAGACCTCACTCTCTGAAGAGGATATAAAATAGCTATATCCAAATTCCACACACCTAGGGACCAAA